>NC_133325.1:558896283-559009748 GCF_042186555.1 Aquarana catesbeiana | reverse complement strand
CGTGGGGGGGAATAGTGTCACACCTATGGCGTCAGTGGAGGGGGGTAGTGTCCCATCTATGGCATCGGGGGGGGGGGGGGGAATAGTGTCCCATCTATGGCATCAGGGGGGGAATAGTGTCCCATCTATGGTGTCAGTGGGAGGAATAGTGTCTCATTTATAGTGTCGGGGGGGGAATAGTGTCCCATCTATGGCGTCAGTGGCAGGAATAGTGTCCCATCTATGGCATCAGCGGAAGGAATAGTGTCCCATCTATGGTGTCAGTAGGATGAATAGTGCTCCATGTTTGGTTTCAGTGGCAGGAATAGTGCCTCATTGTTGGTGTCAGTGGGAGGAATAGTGCCATAAGGGCCCGATAAATGTAAGCAAAGGCCACAGTTTGGAGACCACTGGTTTAGAAAATAAATTTTCCCTGAAAAGCATTCTAAACTTGTCCATAATCTTCAAAAGTTAGTCAGTAAGATGACCAAACTTAACACAAACCGTTGTATGTACAGTAATTGTTTTCAGTAGCTGCTTTATTTCTTTCCCCTCATTCTCTTTTCTCAGTTAGGTTTGACATTGCCACTTTGTCAAATTTGCATAACAAATTGCTTTTCACTTATGTGGATTCAAATGAACAGACTTTTCTACTCTAATATATTATGTGCATGAGGACTGAAATGTACTTGTTTTCATTTTTATACAGAAAGAAAACATAACACGACTTGGAAAGGACTCAGCATCTGACAGCACTGAAGCATAAAATTTATGCGAACACTTGCTGCTTGACAGGTGAAGCCATATATTCATGTGCTGTGAGCCACAACTTGACATGGCTTGCCAAGTGTATTATTTTTAATTAAATTTGTATATAAAAGCCATATCATTGTATACCAGAAACTAAGAGCCAGTGTTTCACTAGTATGACACCAAAAATGTCTAAAAGTAATTTATTAGGTACTATAAGGACTGTGCCATTATGCAAATGTAGACTTTATAAAAGAAAAGCAAAATATTCACATCGTCCATTTTCATCAGCTTAGTTGATAAATACTAAAATGTGTAGAACAGTAAGCCTTTCCATGTAAAACCTTCTGTCATCTGATAAAACTGAACATTTCCTATCACATACTTAACATAATTTTCCTTTCTTGATGGACTCCATGGCATCATGCTCTTGGGTAGCCCTGTCTTCGCTCCTACCCCATAGGACCCCACTCCCATAAATTTTAAGGCTGAGCCAGAAGCCACGTTCCGTAAATAGCCTACTCATGACACTAGGAGGGAACTCCTGCTGCCATGGAGTCCATCAGGAAAAGAAAATTACAGTAAGTATTTGATAGGAAATTTTCTCTTTTTCTGACAGACTCCATGGCAGCATAGGTTTGGGAACTAACTAGCCCAAAAGAAACAAGGGTAGGATGCCGAACAAAAATAAGTTTTCCAACATAGCACTTAGCCAACAGAAACCTCATGGATAGATACTAACAGTATAAGGAAGTTATCTACACCGCATGAGCCAGAACAGCCTTCAAAGGAAGACATGTCATCCCCCCACAAATATTCCTGGATCCCTTTCACAGGGAGTCCACAAAGCCTACACATTCCTGGTTGAGCGTTGTCACTGCTTCAGTAGGAATCAGGCCCTCAGCTCTATAAGCCTATTGGCTAGCTGGAATGACCCATCCAGTGATGATTCTGGATCATATCACCATCCCCCTGGTTCTGCTAGAGAGAGTGACAATATGTCCCAAAACTCTGAGCAAAGCTGTAGCTTGAGAGCATGCTCAAAGTATCCCAATACCCATGGCATGGAACCAGTTATCCTTGGTGGTCCTGCATATGGGAGGAACAAATCTTTGTTCTCATAGGATGCCGAACATTGCCGCCCAGTGTGGATATAAACACTACCCATACTAGGGAGAATGCCAACAAGGATCCCTCATGGCAAAAAGGCCCAGATACTGGTAAACCTCCTGCCGGAGGAAAAAAGAACCCTTACAAAGGCTGCCTTCATGACCGAACCTTTACTTAAAACTGGACTGAAAGAGATCCTATCTGGAGCAGCAAACTGTCAAGGGTCCTGATTCTGGTAAACGTCCTGCCAAGGATGTAGCCCTTAGAGAATGACATCATGGCTCAATCCTTACTCCAAATGGAAGAGACGAACAAGGGTGGAGTATTGCACTCTGCGGCAGCAGATCTCATCCGAGAGAAAGGCCATTTGACCAATGGAGAATTACTGCAATCATTGCCATGGTCTTTTTAGCAACAGAACCCAAAAATAGTATATGGATCAGACTGGAGGGAAAGCATATGGCTTCAGAGACCTTTCCTAATCTGTCAAAACATTCGCACCTAGGGCTAGGCCCAGGCCCCTAGGGAAAGCATTCCAGCTTGTAATAGTAAGGAGATGCTAGCAGAGCTAACTCTGACATCTTGTCCAGAGATGAAATTCACTTGGAGAAAACTGGATGTAGGAAACACTTGTTGCCCAATTGGGCCACAGAATATGGATCCTTCCCAGAAGTTCTGAATGTAGACTCAAATGAGATGATAGAGAGATTCTACTCTACCCAGATCACAGTCATTTCTACCTCTTCTCAGTGGACTGACCCTGCAGGTTCTGACCTGCCCCCTGATGTAGAACATCACAGTGACGTTGTTCAGCCTCGCTGAAGACTAAAAAGCCTGCTGTCAGGTGACAAATGGCAAAGGGAGCATAAAAGAGCTTGCCAGAAAACCAGATAGTTCAAAACAACTTCCCGACAGGGGAGATCCACTGGCAATAGCTCTGCAGCACAGATTTATAACTGTGCCAGCACCCAAGGCTTCATCTGTCTGTTTGCGAGACATGAATAGCGGAGTGTATGATCAATATTAAAGAAAATCCCCTTTCAGGACAGAAAGCCTTCTCCGTTGAGCCCACCTCAGTATAGGGATGAGAGAGACCATTGTTCTGATCATCAGGCATTGAAACGCTGACAGATGGAGAGAAAAGCCAGGATTACCCAGCATCCTACCACCAGGATGCTCGAGTGGTAAAAACAATGTATCCTGAACTGTGATGAATTGATCCCCCAGATACACAAGGATTCGCGTAGGAGTCAGCTGACCCAGTTTGAAAGACTAGACAGTCAATCGCTTGTAGGGTTCCAAGAACTCCCTCTGTATTCTTGACAGGGATCCCTGTCTAGAAAAAGAGTGGATAGAGAAACCAACCAGCAGACACGTATGCTGCATAACTTCTTGACCCATGCATAAACAGAGGTATGTCAGAGAAGACAGCTTTGGGAGTTAGAAATAGGCATCCTCTAAGCAACCATAGTACTCATCTTAAAATCACATCTGCTGGAATTGGAATTGCCATCCCTACTCCTAGAAACGGTAAGGTTAATGAATGGCTAGCAGAACTTGGGGTCAATTTGCTAAGAGTTAAATAATGGTTAATAAAATGCGGTAATATAACCGCATGCTGTAACATTTGTGCAAGTGTTCACTTCATTAAGAATTTTGCATTAAATACCGAATGCGGTATTTGTTTGATTTAGCGTTACTTACCGCATTATTTAATGCAGTAATTTACTGCATTGAGCTGGTTGCTAAGAAGCTGACAGCTGCATGTAAAAAACAAAATGCTGAAAAATTTAAAATGATGAAATAAAAAGTGTGCCCCCCCCCCCCCCCCTCATATGTTTGGATTTTAAGGTGAACCCCACGCCAAAGTAAAAAGAAAAGAAAAAAAAAAAAAAGGGTCCCGCCGCCCATGAAAGCTGGCCACCTACTGCAGGCACTACTGTTTGACAGTTCTTATATAGGAAAGGGGCGGGGTTACCTGATGGCACTTGTTAAAGGGGGCTTCCAGATTCCGATAAGCCCCCTGCCCGCAGACCCCCACAACCACCGGCCAGGGTTGTGAGGATGAGGCCCTTTCTTCTGCCTTCCTTCCTGAACAGACTTTAGGTGATGACACAGGAAAGAGTTGACCAGCTGAGGGTAGATACAGGGTGTGTGCTAATGAGATCAGCTGGTCAACTCCTTCCTGTGTCATTGTCATGGTTATGTAATAGAGTTTGTCTGTCAGCTTACCTGTCACCATGTGTTCATCTCTAGAGACCAGCCGACTCTCACCTGACTGCTTTTATAATCTCTCCTCTAGCATGGCTCCATCCCAGCTCCTATCAAAGAACTCTATATTAACCTGTGCACTGCATGCCAGCCCTGCTGATCAACCTTTGCGTGTTTGGCTTCCTGTTCCTGCTTGCTCTACGTTTGTTTCTGTTACCGATCTTGGCATGTTTTCTACTATTCCTGTCTGCTCGTGACCCTGACCTTTTGGCGTGTCCCTGACTATCCCCGTTTGCCTGTGACCCTGAACCTTTGGCGTGAACTCTGTGTTGTGCGTGTCTGCTTGTGGCCCCGACCTTGGCTTATTCCCTTACTATCCCTATTCTCCTGTTGCCTATTGTGGGCGTGAGCTGGGGGACCCTAGGGGTCGCGACCTGGAGCCAGTTGCAGCCCAGTCCATCCTCACCACTAGAGGCTCTGGTGAACACCTGCTGCCTCATAGACTCCGTGCCCCAGGGAATTTTACGCTCTAACCCTGGTGGGATCCAAGTTGGAGTTCCAGCGGCCCTGCCTTCCTTACCACCCTGACTCCCATCCGCAGCAGTCAGCCATAGGGTCCACTACCTTGGGGTGCACTCTTGATCCCAACGGTGGGCATCTGTCACCTAGCCTCAAGGTGACCTGACATTCATGACCTAAAGTCTGTTCAGGAAGGAAGGCAGAAGTAATGGAGCAGGGTTTTTAAACACCCATGCATGGAGTGAGCTGTAGAATAAATGGAAAGTGGTTTTATTTTTGCAAAATTAGTACTACATTAATGCTATATTGGTACATAGGGGAGCTGGAAATTAGGAAAAAATGTGAACAAAGGTGAACTTAGCCTTTAACCGCTGCAGTTACAACATGGCTGCAACATGGCTCAGCTGCGTGAATCGGCGTCACGTTACGTCGCTTCCCTTTTTGTCCACTAGGGGCACACGCGCCCCCTGCTCGCCCACGCAGCTGATGCGAGTGCCCGGCAGTCGCAATCACCGCCGGGCTCCCGCGATCGCTCGGGACACACGGAGAACCGGGATCTGTGTGTGTAAACACACAGTTTCCAGTTCTCTGAGGGGAGAAGAGAGATCGTCTGTTCATACAGAGTATGGACGACGATCTATCTCTTCCCCCCTACACAGTCCACGCCCCCCTTCAGTTAGAACACACACTAGGTAACAACCCCTTGATCACCCCCTAGTGTTTTCCCTGCCAGTGACATTTATGCAGTAATCAATGCATTTTTATAGCACTGATCGCTGTATAACTGCCAATGGTCCCAAAAATGTGTCAAAATTGTCCGAAGTGTCTGCCATGATGTCGCAGTTCCAATAAAATCGCAGCCATTAATAGTAAAAAAAAAAAAAAAGGATAATAAAAATGCCATAAAAACTATCCCCTATGTCGTACACGCTATAACTTTTGTGCAAACCAATCAATATACGCTTATTGCGATTTTTTTTTTTTACCAAAAATATGTAGAAGAATACATATCGGCCTAAACTGAGGAAAAAAAATATTTTTTATTTATATATTTTTGGGGGATATTATAGTAAAAAAGTACTAGTTACTTACCGGTAACTGTCTTTCTGGGAAATCTTCCAGGACGGCACACCTGAGAGATGAGAGGCTCCTCCCCACAGGAAACACAATCAATCAACAGCTGTTTTAAGTCCATACCCTTCCCCCTGATCCTCAGTTTGTAGAGAAGTAACTCCTGAACCTGGTTCACAAGGGAAATCATTCCTCATAGGCACTCACCTTCTAGTGTTCTAAAATTTTCCCTCCTCCAACGGGTGGGAAGTAGGCCTGCCGTCCTGGAAGATTTCCCAGAAAGACAGTTACCGGTAAGTAACTAGTACTTTTCTCAAGTCATCTTCCAGGACGGCACACCTGAGAGGATAATCAAGTACCTCAGGCCTACCTTAGGGTGGGACCACTGCAAGACTCTTGGCGAACCTCGGTTCTGCAGTAAGCTTTACCTTTACTCCATATGCTTGATGAAGGTATCTTAGCTGGATCATGCGGCTGATCTGCCGGTCTACTCCACCGGTGTCCCTGCCTTCTCTGTTTCGGATGCAGGATCTAGGTGGAGTGGGCTTTTAAAGATGGAATCAGAAAACATGCTAAACTTGTAGGTTATCAATGTTGCCTGTCACACATCTACCAACAATGGCCTATTCTGCCTATAGGTGCTGTTTAGAACCACTAAAAAGATTAATCGGAGACCTGTGTTGTAAGACAAGGACACTACATTGATCCATAAGGGGGCCTGTCTTAACACAACCCTGTCCAGGGAAATAAAACTGCCAAAAAAGGGGGGCCCCTGACAGACAACCCCTTTTTGTTCATTTTTAGCTTTACGTCAGCAAAAACTGAAGGGAAACCTACTTAAGGGAAATAGATTAACAAAAACTTAATCCCTGGGTTTAAGGCATGCCCAATCTATAGTTTTACTTACGCCTGAGAGCCTACTCAGGAGATTAACATCTATAGCAGGAGAAGAATACTCATATTGCTACATCTAGTTTTGCTAGAAGGGCAAAATGAAGGCCATGCACCGAGCTGTAACCTATTTGGTCGGGTAAACATGTTTATACTTCATCTTCAGGCCATAAAACTCCTCTGAACTGAACTTCCTAAGTTCTTATTAAACAGGGCGATTCATTATCGCCTTCCTCCAGTGACCCATAACTCTACTGGGCTTCAACCCTAGGAAATGGCTCTGGCATCCCTGAATGTAAGGGGTCGAGGCTTTCTGACATGTGACATCTGCACCAGAACTCCTGGCCCTTTCACGGAAGAGAAGGCTGAAATACAAAAAGGTGATACATGTATTATTAATATCACAAATAAAAAAAAAATCATAGATTGTGGACATAGCACAATAGATTTAGACAGAAAGGACACAAGCATAGACATCAATGTTGTGTATCTGAGTGTCACTAGCTAAACCAAAATATCAAATATGGGAAGAGACCCAAATCTGAACCTCACAGTCTGGTTTTCTGATGTGCGGCCAATATGTAAGCATTAAGACACAAACACACCTTAAATGCTGCGCATTTCTGAAGTGCAGCTAGCTAGGTCATAACTGGTAAATACAGAAAGGACGGGAACCCCCTTTTACAGTGGTGTTTTACTGATGTACAGCAAAACAAGGCTACAAAAGAGAAGACAGAAAGACCCAAACTTCTATGTTGCGTATTTATGACGAACCACCAAGTACAGTTATAAGACAATCCTTCCTGTTATGCAGTTCTGTAGTGCAGTTACATAGAACCAACAGAGAAAGAACACAAGCAACCTACAGCATTGTGTTTTTCTGAAGTGCCATAAGGTAAGGCAATATGAAACAGAAAGCACCAACAAGCTTCAATGTTGAGTACTTCTGCTGCGCAGCAACGTAAAAACAAACAGACAGCCTTTACAGCTGCGATCTTTCTGGTCTACTGCAAAATAAGGCAATAACTCCACAAAGAGTATTCCTGCAGCATTGCAAAACCTGAACCAGAAGGGACAGATAAGCTTAGGGTTCCCACACCCGTGCGACCCAACCTGCCACTTGGGACTGCAAGACGCATGAGAAGTCATACTATGGCTTCCAAAGGGTATCATTCGTGACTGTGCGACTCCAGGTCGCAGAGTATCCAGCAGTCCCTGCTTACGGAACCACAGACCTCAAGATTACACAGGTCGCAGGAAAAGCAGTTTTCGGGTCGAACAAACAAGGGGTCCCCATGCTGTGGCTCCCTGGAGGAGTACAGCCAACAACCCCCTACTGTGTATACCTAAGAAACAGCAAGGAAGATCAATGAGAAACACCACTTACTGCTGTGCCTTTCTGATATACGGATGATAAGGCAGTAAATATAGGACATACAGGACACAAACAATGTTCAATCTTTGTGTATGTCTGATGTGTAGCATATACCAATACTGAGCAGAGAAGTCATTACCCTCAATGTGTCTCCCTGCTGAGCAGCAAAAACAAATCAGAAAAAGACAAACAACCTTCACTGTTGTGTCCTTTCTGATATGCAGCCAATAAGGCAGTAAATGAAAGACATAAAGGACAGACAACCTTCAATTTTGTATGTGTCTGATGTGCAACAACAATCTTGAATAGAGATAGCACATCCATATTCAAGTGATTTGGCATGTGACTCAACATGTCAAATCGCATGCCTAAAATTGGCAGCCATTGCTGTTAATAGCACTGTCTGAATCAGCCCGGCCCACTTTGTGGTGCTGCACTGATTACAAATGGCAGTATGTGTACTACCCCTGGCACAGGTTCAATTTGTATTTTCCAACAAAATCAGGACCATCCATCTTCACTGCTACCTTTCTGATAAGCAACCAATAAGGCAGTAATACAGGACCCACAGACAAACTTCAATCGTGTATATCTCTAATGTGCAACAATCTAACAATTCTGAATAGAGATAGCACATCCATATTGAAGCGATTTGGCATGCGACTCACATGTCAAATCGCATGCCTAAAATCGTCAGCTATTGCCGTTAATAGCACTGTCTGAATCAGCACGACGCCACCTTGTGGTGCTGTACCAAAGGCAGTATATGTACTACCCCTGCCATCAATCTTTCCTGCTGCCTTTCTGATAAGCAACCAATAAGGCAGTAATACAGGACACAAAAACCCCACAGACAGACCCCAATCTTGTGTAGGTCTGATGTGCAGCAATATAACAATTATGAGCAGAAATGTCATCACCAGGCTCAATGATGTGCGTTTCTGGCGTGCGGCACAAAACCAGAAAGTACAGACCACCTTCCCTGTTGTATTTTCTGATCTGTAGCCAAACAAAGCAGTACCTTTAGGATATAAAGGACACCCAACAAGCTTCAGCAGAGATGTCACAAATCTCAATGTGTACTTTAATTGTGCCACCAAACACCCCAGCAAGGACAAACCTTCACTACTGAGGTCTACTGGTGAGCAGCCAAGAAGGAGTCATGGTGTATCCCTTTATGAAATAACCAAACAGGAGCAAATTATTTCATAGGCATAGCCTGGGCTGTAGATACTGATCCTTCACCACCAGTGAAGGAACCAATCCTAAAATGGTTGGACACCTTACTATAGTAGCTGTTGTCCTACCTTACCTCCGTAGATTGAGCAAACGCTAGCCAGCTCATACACGGGTGGGGCTGATCAGTAACTAAAGTCTCAATAAGCCCAGCCCAAGAGACCAATATAATACCTCTAAAAAGGGTGGTTACCAGTTTAGCCTGGAGGTAAATAGCCACCTGCAGCCCTTAAAGAAGCAATCATATAGCCATCTAGCTCTTGCATATGTTTGCACAGAAAATCCTTAATCAAAGGATATAGGAAAAACGATTTATGGTAAATCGCTTTTAGATCTGTCACTGAGTGGACTGTAGCCCAAACCAACAAAAAGGTTTTTCTTACCCCCTGCATTAAAATATAACCACAATGTAAGAGTGGAGTGGGAGGTTGGAGCTTATGAAAAGTTACCCATAGCAAGCAACCCCCAAAAGGAGGATCTGTCACAAGGGAACCCCTACTGTGCCACACAGAAGCTTGGTCCCTGCCACATTGTTGAAAGTTAGGTCAGCTTTTAAGCATCTTGGAGCAACTTTAAGCAGATTCCTAGCAGCTGGGCTAATAGGGCCAGATAACCTAGTGCACCTGCTGAGCAAGGGAGCTTACTCCTGAATCCTTCAACCATTGCACCATTAGGCTCTGTTTCCACTAGTGCGACTTTTCATGCGACTTGGGACTGAAAAGTCGCATGACAAATTGTATCCCATGATTTCCAATGAGTACCGTTCATATCTGTGCGACTTCAAGTCGCAGCGACTTCAAAGTAGTCCCTGCACTACTTTGGTCCCACTTTGATGCGACTTGAGGTCCATAGATACAGGTATTGCTTCAAATCGCGGCAAAATCGCATGACTTTGGGGACGCACTAGTGGAAACATAGCCTTAACTTGTTCAGTGGTATACCTGGCCAGTAAGGAACTCTTTGTTCTACCAGGTCACCCTCTTTGCTGTATTCACCCCTACTAATGTACCACAACCGGGTATGTAGGGAGAGGCTGGCAACCTACTGTTGTGATAACCACAGTGTCTCTGCTATAAGAGGAAGCTGTGGCTGGTGGTTTTTAGCAGTAGCTTCTGGGCTATTTTGTTATGGAGACCCCAGGTCCTGCACTGCACCACTCAGTAAATACAGGTGGAAGGGGAAAAAATGCCTTACCTACCTCTTTCCCATCTGAGGTGGTTTAGGCACACTCGCTCCTCTGCACCACTTGTCCACCATACAGCATCTCTGATGTAGGAGGGAGCTGTGGCTGGTGTCTTTAGCAAAACCTTCTGGGCTATTTGAATCCAGACCCCAGGGGAGATTATCTCAAAGGCCCAGAAACCATCTGGCTGGGATTGGGGATTTTTGACTCACCGTTGTCGTCTTCCCCTTTTGCCACAGCCACCGGGCTTGCTTTTCCATCCTTATGGTCCACACGCAAGGAGGATAGCCGCCAAAGTGCCCCCCCCCCCCCCACAACTGCTGTCCCTTTAGGGAGCTGCAAGGTTAGGCTGTGTCCTGCTCTGTCCAGTCAGTATATACACATGGGGGGGGCAATGCCGTACGTTCCTCATTCCCATGAGGTGGTTTAGGCAGACATTCACCATAGTAAACTGGTGCCTCCTCGAAAGGAGGATGTGGGCGCCTGCTCCTGCTGACTCTCAGCCTTCCCTTCTGGGTAAGAACGCGGGTCGTTCAGGCGGTGCCCTCCCCAGCAGCCCACGCGAGCTACCAGGGACCCAGGAGTCAGGGGATACGATCCCCCTGGAAATAACCGACGGCCAGCACCCCCGTCTGAACGGACGTCCGGACAGGTAAGGGGGGGAGACAGGATAAAGGCCCCTGAAGTTCTGGGGACACCACTGTACCCAGGGGCCTTCAGCTCTCAGGGGGGCTTTCCCAGTTTCTGCTGCCCCCCCCTGAGGAAAGGATAGGGGAACCCCCCGGGAAGGATAAATATATCCCGCCAGACCCAAAGGCTTCCCAGGCATTTGGTCCGGCTCCCAGGGGGAGACCACCAGCCCCAGGCTTCGGTCATTTGGAAAAAAACAAACAGTTTCGCCATGTAGGGAGAAACACAATCAAAAACTGAGGATCAGGGGGAAGGGTGTGGACTTAAAACAGCTGTTGATTGATTGTGTTTCCTGTGGGGAGGAGCCTCTCATCTCTCAGGTGTGCTGTCCTGGAAGATGACTTTAGAAAATAATGCGTTTTTTCCAAAATTGACGCTCTTTTTTTGTTTATAGCGCAAAAACTAAAAACCACAGAGGTGAAGTTCTATTTCTGTGGAAAAAAAGGACGTCAATTTTGTTTGGGTGCAACGTCGCACGACCGTGCAATTGTCAGTTAAAGCAACGCAGTGCCGAATCGCAAAAAGTGCTCTGGTCAGGAAGGGGGTAAAATCTTCCAGGGCTGAAGCGGTTAAACAAACAGATATCTGTTCAGAACAGAAAAAAGACAAAAAGGTACGAAACTGCACCAAACTTTGATAAAAACTGCAATGCACATCGATCACCCAGAGCACAGTCATCTCCATACATTTTCATTATTTGGTACTCCCTAACAGCCCGCGTGGAGTCTGGTCCCTTCTGTGGACCTCAAGCCTCATGTAACCTAGACATCTTTCACAGGGCAATTGATGTATCCGCTAGGCGATCAGGATCCCAGAGGCAGGAATCCAGCTGCTAGATCTGCATTGGGCACACTTAACGGCCACCCACTATTAGCTGGGCTCCTGGCCAATGCAAATGCTCGCTAATGGCAGAGCCCACTCTCCAGGCATTGATCGAGCCATAACACTACCCCGCTGATAGCTGGGGACTTCCACTTGAGTCATCCTCGAAGATTTTTGGATACCACAGGACACTCCTGTGGTATCCAGAACTGTCCTGCAGAAGACCTGGCCGTTGATACTTACAAAAGGTAGGAAAACTTCATATAAAATGGTCCTATGAGTGAGGACAAAAAAGGAACAAAGTCTCTGGCTCAGCCTGAAAATATATGGGAGTGGGGTCTTATGGGGTAGGAGCCAGGGCGGGCTACTCAAACGTATGTTGCCATGCAGTCTGTCAGGAAAATAGATGTTGTCGAAAGCACTTTCCAGACCAGGGCTTTTCTGGCACTTTTTGTTTACATGTAGCAATCATTATTTTTTGCTAGAAAATTACTTAGAACCCCCAAACATTTTTTTTAAGCAGAGGCCCTAGAATGTAAATTGGTGGGTTTTGCACATTTGTATTTTACCATGGTATTTGCGCAGCAGTTTTTCAAATGCAATTTTTGGGGAAAAATACACTTTTTGAATTTCATTGCCAAAAAACACAATACATAGCCCAATTTTTTTGTAAAATATAAAAGATGTTACGCTGAATAAATAGACCTAAAACATTGCTTTAAAACTGCACAGTCGGGAAGTCTACCGACACCAATCTCTATCGTTTGTTTACTCATCTACAGATTTCCCACAAAATAACTGGAACTAGGGCGGTGGCCTTTGAGTCGGGTTGATTGCGGCTATATGAAAGTGGTGTTAGAACGTTTGGGTTTCAGGCCAAATTATTGTAAGTGGGTGCCCTTATTATACAGTAAACCTCAGATGGCATTAAAAATTGGGTCTTCCATATCCCCTTTTTTGAGGTGGGTAGGGGAACTAGGCAGGGCTGCCCTTTATTGTCTTTCCCGTTTTCCCTTTCCTTGATTGAACCATTGGCAGTGGCGCTGCGTTCTTCCCCTGAGGATGGGAGCATTAAAGAATGTTTAGCGCTGTATGTGGATGATATGCTGCTGTTTTTGAAGGCTCAGGGTACATCTCTGCATGCAGTCCTTAATATTTTGGACAACTTTGCAAAATATTCAGGCCTAAAAGTTAAATTGGGATCAGGGCAGCCATCAGAAACTTTTGGGCCCCTTACACAGCTTTTGACCTGCTCGATCCCTAACTCTTTCGCTACCTGCAATTGAGAGACACTTTCATCTTCCATGAAAAAAACATTATCGGAACTAAACAAGGAACTTTTTCCGGTCTCTCCCCCTCCGTAGCCAGGTGCAGGGAGCAATGGGCGGCAGAGGTTCCGAATTTGGGAAGAGAGGAGTGGGATATGTGGAGCGTCCCTTTCACTCCCTTGGTGTCAGCTAAACACGCTGTGACACATCAACTCTGCTTATACCAGCCGCTTTATCCATCAGTTGCCTCCAGCCTGGATGTTACCGATACTTCACAGAATTACATGCATTATAGCTATCCCCATTAATTGAGTGCAAAAACTTTTTTCATTTTTCTTTTCTCTCTATCCCAAATTACATTTACCTAAATAATTTACATAAGAAGGAGGCACCCTCTTCTTTGTGTATTTATATCTGTATTAGGTACTTAGGACCTTTATAGGACCCCTTACACACAGAGGCAGTTATTAGGCGTTTTAGTGCTAGAAATAGTGCCTGTAAAGCGCATGAAAATTGCCTCCCATGCCGCCCAAATGTGAAAGCCTGAGTACTGGGGTGGTGCACTTGTGGATGTTAGAAAAAGTCCTGCAAGCAGCATCTTTGAGGCAGTTTGGGAGCGCTTTATACAGCACTTCCAAAAACGTCCCTGCCCATTGAAATGAATGACGGGCAACACGGACGTTATTAACCCCTTCTTTACCCGCTAGCGTGGGTTAAAAGCGCCCCGCAATCAGCCAAAAAGCACTGCTCGTTTTAGCAGCGCTTTTTGGCCGATAGCGAGGCGCTTTTAACCCCCGCTAGCAGCTGAAGGTGTTAGAATTGCCCGTGTTGCGGCGCTTCCGAATTGCTTTTCAGGCGCTTCAGAAATACTGCCCTCTCATTTCAATGGGCAGAGGCGTTTTGGGAGTGATTACCGCTAACACAAGGGCAGCCCCAGTGTGAAAGGGGTCTAAGAGGAGCTGCCTTTACATGTACTCTAATTCACCAGTTTCAGAGTTTGTAAAAGACCCCCAAACCATATATTTCCTGAAAGCACAGGACCAGTAGAATAAAAATAAGGTGGTACTGATTTTTAAGGACCCACAATATTTGCACAAATGTTTATCAAAACAATATATTTTTGCTAAAAATAACCTAAAATTAGCAGATAAAAACAGAAAATTTTACAAAAGTCCTACTAAATATAAAAGCTTAACCTGTATTGGAGTTAATAAATAGGTATTTGTAACTTTTAAATTGCACCTTTTTGCAAAATGGTGAAAACTGAACAGATGCAAAAGTGTAAATATTCAAATTTCTCAAATTCTGAAGGTTTTCATTTTTCCCTTACAGCTTTTAGAATTTGTAAAATACCCCCCAAATCATATATTTTCTGAAAGCACATGACCTGTAGAATAAAAAGAAGGTGCTACAGATTTTTTAAGGCCCCACGGTATTTGCGCAAATGTTTATCAAAACAATATTTTTGCTAAAAATACAGTAAAATCATTAGCACTTAAAGCTTTCAAAGATTGTTAAAGTCCGCCACTCCCCCCACCCCCAAACCATATATTTTCTGAAAGCACATGACCAGTAGAATAAAAAGGTACTACTGATTTTTAAGGCCTCATGATTTATGCACAAATGTTAATCAAATCACTATTAAAACAAAAAAAAATCCCAAACACTAAAATACTTATTTGTACACATAAAAACACAATATAAACTTGTGTAATTCCTGCTAAGTTCCTACTAAAACCTTGTTCAGTGGGGTGTGTTAAGGTGTACGCCCATAGAGGGTGGTGTTTATCTGCATGGGGATGCACAGATATTCTGTGCATCGCTGTGCAGGTAGTCCTATTCATGTTATTGAAACGCAGCAGCTACAAAGACAGATCTGACATCCATGCAGGTGCAGGTGCATGGACCCAAACGCAGACAGTGCGAGTTCAGGGACATGCACCCACACGGATGTCAAGTTGGGAGCAGTGGCCGTGTCCTTGCAGCTGCTGCACAACTGACATGAATGGGACGGGGGGGGGGGCAGCAAAAATGCACGATGGAGCTGCGTTTTTGCCACCCTCCAACCACAGCCCTCAAGTTGCAATAGGCAGCAGATGGGGGTGTTTATATGTGATGCTTTGTACCCATGGCAAAGTTGACCTGAGTTGTAGTGATGCCGCCTGCCAAATGCTACACATATAAATTAATGGGGAAACGCTACAAACTCCCCGCAACTGCATGCAATTCATGCAGTTGCTGCACATTTTTTGGCAAAATGGCTTTCAGAGGGAAGGGCGATTTAGAGGCATGCCTAAATCTACCCTTACTATGATTTTTTTTTTTTTTTTTTTTAAACAGATATGTAAAAAAATTTTTTTTAAAAATAGAATTGTATTTTTGGGAGGGGGGGCTTTGGAGAGACATCAGGGGTCTAAACAAACCTCTGTCTTTTTTTTTTTTTTTTTTTTAGACAGAGAAAGGGACTGAAAACAGAGTTCCGTCCCTTTATCTGCAGGCTCAGCTGCAATGCTTAATGAATCGAAGTCTCTGCATAGAGGCTCCCATTCATTTATAAACTGGGGCAGAGCATAGTAAACATGGCTTACTATGCCATCGTGACAGCTGAACATTGGTACCAATCGCTCATTATGTTCATCTAGTAAAGGAAGGGGGCGGCAGCACTCCCCACTCTCCATCCTGACAACAAGTGTTCCGAACTCCCTCCTGAACAGCAGTTTTTTCGCTCTGTACCTTACCTGCAGCAAATAAGCCGGCAGGAGGGGGGGCACCTTTTTTGGGGGAATGGGAATAGAGGTATGGTTTTGTTCAACAGTTCTGATATAAACTCATGGTCATTGTAGTATGAGCATGAGGTGATGGGGGTGCTTCAAATTTGTTTTCATTTTTTAAGTGTTTTTTTTATCACTTTTTATTGCTGTCAAAAGGAATGTAAAACATACCTTTTGATGGTAATAGCAATGACAGGTACTCTTTATGAAAAGATTGGGGGAAGAATCTCTCCTTTGGGCTCCAATGCAGCTGATCAGAAACAGATCGGCCTGATCGATTGCTTCACTGGTCACTATGCAGCCAGCGAGCAAAGACCTGGAACCGGAAGTGACAACATAGTCAACGCTTGCTGGTTGTGTCACACAGTGGGGGGGGGGGGCACCATCAGTTCCTCTCATTATGAGGCCTGACATGGATGCCGACTGTCGCATCGCTACCGCGCTTCCCAATTGTTCGGGTGAGCCCGGTAATGGCTGCCCAGACACTGGGGGATACTTTTACATGAAAGAGAATTGCCAGCTGTAAAATAAATAAATAAATTATAAAAAAATATATAGGACACTGGGATCATGGTTGTAGCCTCAACCATGATCCCCGAACAACCACTTCCCTACCAGGACGTGTATACAGTGGATATAAAAAGTCTACACACCCCTGTTAAAAGTGTCAGGTTTCTGTGATATAAAAAAAAAAAAAAAAAAGTTGGACAAAAATAAATCATTTCAGAACTTTTTCCACCTTTAATGTGGCCTATAAACTGTACAACTCAGTTGAACAAACTGATATCTTTTTTGGGGGGGGGTGTAAAAATAAAAAAAATAAAATGTGGTTGCAAAGGTGTGCACACCCTCTTATAAGTGGTGACGTAACGGTGTTCAGAATTAAGCAATCACATTCAATTTCTGTTAAATCAGTCAGTACACAGCTGCCATCATTTAAAGTACCTCCGATTAACCCCCAAATAAAAGTTGAGCTGATCTAGTAGGTCTTTCCTGACATTTTCTTAGTCGCATCCTACAGCAAAAGCCATGGTCCCCAGAGAGCTTCCAAATCATCAGAGGGATCTCATTGTTAAAAAAGTATCAGTCAGGAGAAGGGTACAAAATTTCCAAGGCATTAGATATACCATGGAACACAGTAAAGACAGACATCATCAAGTGGAGAAAATATGGCAGTGGCATTACCAAGAACTGGACGTCTCTCCAAAACTGATGAAAAGACAATAAGAAAATTAGTCAGGGAGGCTGCTAAGAGGCCTACAGCAACATTAAAGGAGCTGCAGGAATATCTGCCAAGTACTGGCTGTGTGGTACATGTGACAACAATCTCCCGTATTCTTTATATGGCTGGGCTATGCGATAGAGTGGCAAGATGGAAGCCTTTTCTTACGAAGAAAAAACATATAAGCCCGGCTAAATTTTGCAAAAACACATGTGAAGTCTCCCAAAAGCATTTGGGAAAACGTGTTATGGTCTGATGAAACCGAGGTTGAACTTTCTGCCCATAAATAAAAGATATGTTTGTCACAAAAACAATACTGCACATCACCAAAAGAACACCATACCCACAGAGAAGCATGGTGGTGGCAGCATCATGCTTTGGGCCTGTTTTTCTTCAGCTGGAACAGGGGCCTTAGTCAAGGTAGAGAAAATTATGAACAGTTCCAAATACCAGTCAATACTGGCACAAAACCTTCAGGCTTCTGCTAGAAAGCTGAACATGAAGAGGACAACGACCCAATGCATACATCCAAATCCACAAAGAAATGGCTTCACCAGAAGATGATTAAAGTTTTGGAATAGCCCAGCCAGAGCCCAGACCTGAAACAGAGAAATCTGTGGGGTGATCTGAAGAGGGCTGTGCACAGACGATGCGCTCGCAATCTAACAGATTTGGGGTGTTTGCAAAGATGAGTGGGCAAATATTGCCAAGTCAAGATGTGCCATGCTGATGGACTCATACCCAAAAAGACAGTGCTGTAATAAAATCAATAGGGGATTCAACAAAGTACTAGTTTAAGGGTGTGCACGCTTATGCAACCATATTATTTTAGTTTATTTTTACTTCCCTCCACCTAAAAGATTTCAGTTTGTTGTTCAACTGAGTTGTATAGTTTATAGGTCACATTAAAAGTGAACAAAGTTCTGAAAAGATTCATCTTTATCTAATTTTTTTCCATCACAGAAACCCAACATTTTAACAGGGGTGTATAGACTTTTTACAGCCACTGTATATACAGTGGCCAGTAGGGAGGTGGTTAAAGGCAACATTCAGCTCCAGAACTATGCTTTTAAATCTCCAGTGTTCAAGTGCTAAGGTGTAGATAGCTGAACCTGAAACGCTAAATTTCCAGTGACATAAGCCACACACACACACACACAGTACCACCTCTACTTAATACCATGTCACGTTTTTAAATTGACAATGAATTTATAAGCTACGCTAGCATTGTTATGGTATACAGCAATATTTTGTCTATCAAAGCAAAAAATGCACAAGATTTGTGAGAAAGTTATAAATAAAGCAATTTTTTTGTTTATTTAACCACTTCAGCCCCGGAAGGATTTACCCCCTTCCTGACCAGAGCACTTTTTACAATTTGGCACTGCGTCAACTTAATTGCTAATTGCGCGGTCATGCAATGCTGTACCCAAACAAAATTTGCGTCCATTTCTTCCCACAAATAGAGCTTTCTTTTGATGGTATTTGATCACCTCTGCGGTTTTTGTTTTGTTTTTTAACCGGAAAAAGACCGAAAATTTTGAAAAAAAATAATTTTCTACTTTTTGTTATAAAAAAAATTCCAATAAACTCAATTTTAGTCATACATTTAGGCCAAAATGTATTCGGCCACATGACTTTGGAAAAAAAAAAAAGTCAATAAGCGTATATTCATTGGTTTGCGCAAAAGTTATAGCGTCTACAAACTAGGGTACATTTTCTGGAATTTACACAGCTTTTAGTTTATGACTGCCTATGTCATTTCTTGAGGTGCTAAAATGGCAGGGCAGCACTCCTCACTACCTATCAGTTTTGAAGGACATAAAATGCCAAGATGGCACAAAACCCCCCCAAATGACCCCATTTTGGAAAGTAGACACCCCAAGCTTTTTGATGAGAGGCATGGTGAGCATTTTGCAGCTCTCATTTGTTTTTGAAAATGAAGACAGACAAGAACTTTTTTTTTTTTTTTTTTCAATACTTTGTGACAAAAAGTGAGGTCTGCAAAATACTCACCATACCTCTCAGCAAATAGCGTGGGTTGTCTACTTTCCAAAATGGGGTCATTTGGGGGGGGGGGGGGGGGTTGTGCCACCTGGGCATTCCATGGCCTCCAAAAACTGATAGGCAGTGAAGAGTGAAATCAAAAATTTACGCCCTTCGAAAGCCTGAAGGCGGTGCTTGGTTTTCGGGGTCCCGTATGCGACTAGGCTCCCAAAAAGTCTCACACATGTGGTATCCCCGTACTCAGGAGAAGCAAAAGAATGTATTTTGGGGTGTAATTTCACAAATTCCCATGGCATGTTTGAGCAATATATATCATTTGTGACAACTTTGTGCAAAAAAAAAAAAATAATAATGTGTCTTTTTCCCACAACTTGTGTCACAATATAAAATATTCCATGGACTCAACATGCCTCTCAGGAACTAGCTTGGGGTGTCTACTTTCCAAAATGGGGTCATTTGGGGGGGGTTTGAACTGTACTGACATTTTATGCACAACATTTAGAAGCTTATGTCACACATCACCCACTCTAACCACTTGAAGACAAAGCCCTTTCTGACACTTTTTGTTTACTTGAAAATATATATATTTTTTTTGCAAGAAAATTACTTTGAACCCCCAAACATTATATATTTTTTTTAAAAAGCAAAGGCCCTACAGATTAAAATGGTGGGAGTTTCATTTTTTTTTTTTTCACACAGTATTTGCGCAGCGATTTTTCAAAAGCATTTTTTTGGGAAAAAACACACTTTAAATTTTAATGTACTAAACCACACTATATTGGCCAAATGTTTGATGAAAAAAAAAAAAAAAAAAAGATGATCTTAGGCCGAGTACATGGATACCAAACACGACATGCTTTAAAATTGCGCACAAACGTGCAGTGGCAACAAACTACATACATCTTTAAAAGCCTTTACAGGTTACCACTTTAGATTTACAGAGGAGGTCTACTGCTAAAATTACTTCCCTCGATCTGACCTTTGTGGTGATACCTCACATGCATGGTGCAATTGCTGTTTACAATTGACGCCAGACCGACGCTTGCGTTCGCCTTTGCGTGAGAGCAGGGGGGAACAGGGGTGCTTTTTATTTATTTATTTAATTTGCTTTTTTATCTTATTTTTAACCACCTCAATACAGGGCACTTTCACCTCCTTCCTGCCCAAGCCATTTTTCAGTTTTCAGCGCTGTCGCACTTTGAATGACAATTGCGCGGTCATGTTACACTGCACCCTAATGAAAATTTTATCATTTTTTTTCCCCACAAATAGAGCTTTCTTTAGCTGGTATTTGATCACCTCTGTGGTTTTTATTTATATAAACAAAAGAAGAGGGACAATTTTGAAAAAACACAATTTTTTTTACTTTTTGCTATAATAAATATCCAATTTTTAAAAATTTTTTTTTTAACAAATTTTTTCCTCAGTTTAGGCCGATATGTATTCTACATATTTTTGGTAAAAAAAAAAAAAAAAATCGCGATAAGCGTATATTGATTGGTTTGCGCAAAAGTTATAGCGTCTACAAAATAGGGGATAGATTTATAGCATTTTTATTTATTTATTTTTTACTAGTAATGGCGGCGATCTGCGATTTTTATTGTGACTGCGATATTGCAGCGGACATATCGGACACTTTTGACACATTTTTGGGACCATTCACATTTATACAGCGATCCGTGCTATAAAAATGCATTGGTTACTTCCCATGCGACTGGCAGGGAAGGGGTTAACACTAGGGGGCGATCGAGGGGTTAATGTATGACCTAGGGAGGTGATTCTAACTGTGGGGGGAGGGGACTGATCGGTGTCCCTATGTACAAGGGACACACCATCGGTCTCCTCTCCTCTCTGACAGGACGTGGATCTGTGTTTACATGCACAGATCCACGGTCCTGCTCTGTTACCCGGCATTCGCGGGTGCCCGGCAGGCATAGAGGCCGCCAGGGCACAGGCAAGGGGTCCTGAGCGACGCAGCAGGCGCGCGCCCGCTAGTGGCTCGGGAGGGCGATCACATCATATGACGTCCGCCCAGAACGAGATGCCTCGCCCCGCCGTCATATGATGGTGGGCGGTGGCTTAGTGGTTAAAGTGTTTCTTTCATTTTTTTTTTTTTATCATTTTTATTATCTCAGGGAATGTAAATATCCCCTATGATAGCAATAGGTAGTGACAGGTACTCTTTTTTGAAAAAATTGGGGTCTATTAGACTCTAGATCTCTCCTCTGCCCTCAGAGCATCTGACCACACTAAGATTGGTGTGATAAAATGCTTTCCCAATGGCGCTGTTTACATCCGGTGAAATCTAAGTCATGAAATGCTCGTAGCTTCCGGTTTCTTAGGCCATAGAGATGATTGGAACCATTCTGGTCTCTGATCAGCTCTATGGTCAGCTGGCCGAATCACCGGCTGCATTCTCGGGTTCCCTGTTGGCACAGGAGAGCCAGAGAAAACCATGGAAGACGGTGGGGGGGGGAACATTCCCTCCCACTGCTTGTAAAAGCAGTCTAGAGGCTAATTAGCAGCTAGAATTGCTTTTACATGAAAGCCGACCGCTGGCTGAAAAGAATGATACCAAGATGATACCTAAACCTGCAATCATCATTCTGGTATAACCACTCAAAGTCCAGCAACATACTAGTACGTTGCTGGTCCTTGTTGGGCATATATTGTAATCTTTTTTTTCCATGCAGCCTGTGGGCTGAACAGAAAAAAAGATTGATCGGTGGGTATGCCCACCATTAGAATACCTCCCTTCATCCACCCACTTCTAATGATGGGCATACATGCACCATTTATATATGCCGAAGGAGCAAATTGCTCCTCCGCCTCTGCTGCCCCCATGCTTCGGCATATATGCTCTTTTTTTTAACTGTGGTGGTGAAATCACCGACAGCGCTGGAGTCACGGCTTTATGTATCGTGGGAGCAAACGCTGTTGATGTCAAGATGAATAAATCCGCGCTGCAACTGAATGGCGTACCTGCTAAGCAAATGATGGTTAACAATAAAACAAAATAACATTACAGTATAACAGTAAGACTTACCATACCTGCAAAGCAAATACAAAAAAAAAATAGTAAAAAATAAAACATTTTTTAACGCAACCTGTGCCTAAAATATATATATATATATATATATATATGCCGAAGCATGGGGGCATACAAAAGGTAGGAGCAAATCGTTCCTCCGCCCCTGCTGCCCCCATGCTTCGGCATATATGCTGAAGTATGTAACTGTGGTGGCAAAATCACCTCGGACAGCACTGGAGTCACGGCTTTATGTATCATGGGAGCAAACGTTGTTGCGGTCAAGATAAATAAATCCGCGCTGCAGCTGAATTGGGTACCTGAAAACAAAAAAAAAATGGTCAACAATAAACAGTTAAGTATAAAAAAAAAATTGCAGAACAATAGAGAGAGAGAGAGAACAATAAAACAACTATTTTTGGTTTTTTTTATTTTAATTTTTTTGTGTTTTTTTTACACTTTATTTTTACACTTTTTTTTGTAACTTTAACTTTTGTAACTGGTACCAGGTTCGGGTCTCAAAATGCGATGGCATCTTGGGAGACCCTGTGCAGTGCTGTACCCTACGCTAATACTCAACTAGTGTATGGTAGCATTGAAAACATTCACTAATGCAAAGACCAGGATTGTCAGGACAGGAGGGACAAAAATAGCGGGTGTCACGCCTATATCCACGCTTTCTGCAGACACGTCTTTGGGGGGCTCGTTGGGTAGGGGTACGCGGGAAGACATAAGGAAAATGCCTCTCATGCAGTCGACTTACTGCATTTGGATTGGGAAGGTGAGGTGGAGCACCGTCTGGAAACAGAAGGGCTCTGACGATCTCTTCCTGGAATTTAAGGAAGGATCCAGTCCATCCTGAAGCGCGTTCAGCAAAGCCAATTGAAATAAGTATACAGACACTTTTTTATACCAGCGTCAGGCCTTACAGGCAACTAGGTACGGCGGCAACTGGTCGTTGAGGTCCACCCATCCCATATTGAGGTTATATTCGTTGACACGGAGGGGTTTCTCCACAACACCAGTCACCGTAGTAATTTGGACCGTCGTGTCTGCATGAAGGGAGGTAAGAACGAAACATTCTTATTATCCCTCTACTTCATAGCGAGCAAATTATTACACTGCAAGCAGGCTCTCTCCCCCAGCCTAAGATGGGAATCTACAAGCCACTGGGGAAAGCCCCGGCGATTAGGTCGCACGGTGCCACATGCTCCAATCTGATGATCAAAAAGGTGACTAAAAAGTGGCACGCTCGTGTAATAATTGTCCACATATAAGTGGTAACCCTTTCTAAATAAAGGTGACACCAAGTCCCACACAATCTTGCCAGCGCTTCCTATGTAGTCAGAACGGTTTGTCGGCTCTACGTGACTATATTTGCCCTCGTAAACCATAAAACTACATGTACAGCCTGTGGCCCTGTCACAGAGCTTATACATCTTGACCCCGTATCTGGCACACTTGCTGGGAAGGTACTGTTTGAATGACAAGCGGCCAGAAAATTTAATCAGGGACTCATCAACGCAGACAACTTGATGGGGAGTAAACAATTCTGCAAAACGTTGGTTGAAGTGGTTTACGAGGGGCCGAATTTTGTAGAGCCGATCGTATCCAGGGTCTCCACGAGGACGACAGAGTTCATTGTTGTTGAAGTGCATGAACCGCAAAATCTGCTCGTATCGTGCCCTGGCCATGGAAGCAGAGAACACGGGCATATGGTGAATTGGGTCAGTGGACCAATATGACGGCAACTCACTCTTTTTGGTTATGCCCATGAGGAGAGAAAGGCCCAGAAAGATCTTAAATTCGGAAACCGTAATTGGTTTACAATCTCTGGCAAGGGAGGACTGGGGAATAGTGGTGATGCGTTGATCAGCGTAAAAATTGCTTTAGTCCACAATAGATCTATAGAGATCTTCGGTGAAAAACAGCGAATAAAAATCAAGTGGCGTAAAATCAATGCCGGGTTGGCCAGTGAATGGGGGAAGTACAGGTGCTGCAAAAGTGGTGGGTTCCCAATTAGGATTGGCGAATGCAGCAGGAAGGGCACTATGGGCACGATGGGCCTGTGTTTGTCTTCCTGGTGGCAGCGGGACACTACTTGTGCTTGCCACCTCGCCAGCTTGAAGTGCACTCATGGGACTTGCCACATCACCAAGTGTTACTGCAGTGCTGGATGTACGACCAGGGTGTACTAGGCCGCTGGTCGAAGGAAGGAATAGCGGCACTAGTACTTCTCTGCTCCATACGAGAGCCCTGCGGTTCTTGCACCTCAACAGCAGAAGTTTGGGGGGGGTCTGGTATGCCTGACCTTGGCAGGGACCACAACTCCGTTCTCAGAGCTATCTGTCATGGAGCAGCTGCTGTCTACTGGTTCGTATTCTGAGCCTGAATCTGACAAATGAGTGACTTCCTCTTCACTATCTGTCATGCTCCAAAACGTGTAGGCCTCTTCACTAATGTACCTTCGATTTACCATTTTGGGCTCTAAATTTAGTGGTACACTAGTGAGACTCACAGGCAAAAAAAGCTCCTGTTAGCGACTGTATCAAACGCTACCAAAAAACTGTTAGCGATCGCCGGGATTAGGCCTGACTCTGCGAACGCTGCAGTTATGTGTTTAGTGTTTTGTAAGTGACAGTGATCGATCGATCCTGCACTTGGGTGGGCCGGGCCGAGGGGCAAAACGCAGGTGCTAGCAGGTATCTGGGCTGATCCCGCTATCACTGTGTTTTTGGGTACCCTAAACTGCTGGGGACGCTAGTATAGATCTGATCAGATATTGATCCGTTCAGATACTATACCACTAAGGGAGGTGTATGCTGCGTGAGTGGATGTTAGCGGTACTGGAACTAACCTGACTCTGCCTGGGGCAACACAGACCCTATATGACCCTAAAAAAACTTAACTTATATCACAGCCGGGCAATTAGGGGAAAAATCTTTATTAGGTAATAAACGGCGGGTGCCCTGAAACTATAACAAACTAACCAGCATCACCCGTAACGGTGATACGGTGATCACTGGTGAAAGGGTTAACTATAGGGCAATCAGGGGTTAAAACCTTTATTAGGTAGTATATAGGGGTCCCTGGCGCTATAAAACGCCGATGCGAACCTATATACTTACCTCTCTAACTAGCGTCACCTGTGACACTAATACAGCGATCAGAAAAACGATCGCTTAGTGACACTGGCGACGGGGGGTGATCCTGGGGTTAAAAAAAACTTTATTGGGGAGAGGTTAGGGGGGTACCCTAGACCTAAAGGGGCCTACCCCTAACTGCCCTACCACTTATAACTGTCACAAACTGACACCAATGCAATAATCAGAAAAAAAAAAAAACTGCTATTGGTGTCACTGTGACAGGGGGGTGATAAGTGTGCCCTGTGTGTTGTACTGTAAGTGTAGTGTTGGTGCAACTCACCTCTGATCACCCCTGATGAGAATCCGACTGCCGCAGGCACCGATCGGACCCCCCGTCCGCGGGCAGGCAGGGACGTACAGGTAAGCCCTTATGCCTGCCCGTGCCATTGTGCCGACCTACAGCGTCGTGCGGCGGTCGGCAACTGGTTAAGCATAGCTTTACATTCCCTTTAACCACAGTTATCAGATTAAACGTATTTTTGTGTATTCCCCTTGTCTGAGAAATAAAGTGGTAGTAAAGTCTATAGGTCTTTTTTTTTTTTTTAACAAATGGGTCCCCCATCAGCTTTAAGCCATTATGTACTAGGTGTGCATTGCATACTAGTACATTACGACAAACTTGCCTACAAACGCAGCCCTCCAGTGCTGCACTCTCCTTTGTCCCCGTCAACTCCAATCTCCGCCCAGTCTTCCTTCCGGGTTTGCGATCTTTATCCACTTGATTGGCTGTGCCAGGATGATGTCACTCCCATGCACAGGAGTCACATCGCAGCGGCATACAGAGCAGGCCATAAAATGTTGTGTGAGCAGCGCAGGCACTCGTTGAAAGGCAGGGAGATTCATGACAGAAGAGACCGAGGGTCTCTTCTGTAAGACTCCTTTCACACTGAGCCACGGCCCCTTTAGTGCTGTTTAAGCAGTGCTCTTCAGCCGCTTTTAACCCCCGCTAGCAGCTGAAGGGGTTAAAAACGCTCATGTTGTGGCGCTTTGGAAACACTGTGCATTCATTTCAATGGGCAGGGTGTTTTGGGAGTGCTATATACAGCGCTCCCAAACCACCCCAAAGATGCAGCTTGCAGGACTTTTCCTAATGTCCCGCAAGCACACCGCCCCCCCACTGTGAAAAGACACACTAAAATGAATGGGAGGCGGTTTTCAGGTATTTAGAGGCTATTTCTAGCGTTATAACGCCAGAAAACCACCTCAGTGTGAAAGGGGGTCTTCTAAAAACCCTGCCTGTCAGCAAGTTTTGTAAAAACTGACTTTACCACCACTTTAAAAATTTGCTCATATACTAGACACCACACTACAGACAGGTCTTAAAAGCTGTATACACCAAGACTAAAGCCCCATACACACTATAAGAAAATCGGGTGAACATTTTCAAGGAACGCATGTACGATTTTCAGATATTTTGTACACAACTTTCAACAGCCAATACCGACCTTTCCGAAGATACAACCTCCTAAAAAATTTCTCATGTGGGACCAGAATTAAAACGATTTTTGTTTAATGTGTACTGCTTTCATACAAAAAAAAAGCCAGAAACAAAAAAAGATTGCGCATAATCAGAAACCATAAACAAAAAACAAAAAAAGCCTCTGTCGTACATTTCCTTCTTTGGTTCCGACTTGCTGTAAAAACAAACATCGAGGGGGAAGAAAAAAAAAAAAAAAAAAAAAAAAAAAAAAAAAGGGGAAGAAGAAAATCTATAGGTTTGCCTAATTTTCTTATGTGTACCCCACTTAAGGGGTCAGTGTTCTGTTTTGCACTGTAATCACCCTTGTGCAAGTCTAAAACAGGTTCCTGAACAAGTACAAAGTGCAGACATACCTGCAGCAGAGCAGCCCCTTAAGGCTCCATTCACACTAGCGCGTTTTTTGATGCATTTTGCAGAAATGCATGGGAATTTTTTAACATGGGTTCCTATGGAACATGTTCACATCAATGCTTTTTTGTATCTCTGCGTTTTTGGAAAGGGTCGGGGACTTTTTTTCATGCAAAAAGCAGCGTTTTGCATGTAATGGATTTCAATGGACAAGCATCAAAAACGCAAGTGCACCGTTTTTGCCGTTATTTTTTTTTTTTTGTAATTTTTAAGACTAAAAAAAAAAATGGAAAAAAAAAAAAAAAACGCAAAACGCAAATCGCGGCAAAAACGCTACAAAAACGCTGCTCAAAAACGTGCCAAGCATGAAAAAAAAACCTCCAAAAACGCTCAAAAGCAACATGCATAGGTGTGAATCGAGCCTAACACCCTACTCTAATGGCCAAATCTTGGGCCATGTTCACATTTCTCACCAGAGCAAGGGGTTTTACCATTCAGTTGTTTATCTGAATGGTAAAAAAAAAAAAAAGAAAAAGGATTAAAAAGATTAATTAGTAAAAATTTATCAATGCTTCTTGTACCAGTTTGAATAAGTAACATAGCATGAGGGGGAGAGAATCAAGTACAGTAAACAAGCAATTCAAAATCTGAAACTGTTGCAATTAAAAGTATAGAGAGTATTATAGTTAAGGCGGCCATAGATGGTACAAATCTTGGCCCGTTCAGCAGAAACTGTCCGAGATCCAAATCATGTATGAGCAGGTTGAATATACCCAAAGTTGATCAACCGATAAACTTGGGTACAGCCAGCCTGCCGGATTTTACATAAGATTATTGCTAGCGACTATTATAGCTGCTAGTGATAATCACGGTGTTCCCCTGGCGGGGCAGCTTCCTCCCCCCCACCGCAAAGAACACAATGGCTCGGGCGGGAGGGATTCCCCTGTCAACACTGTGTTGATGGGGGAATCAACACATGGTTGCAGGGAAGAAATTCAGTCTATGACCAGCCTTAGCCTGGTTGAAGTAAAGACAAGTCCATCCAGTTCTACCCACACGCAAATCAAAAACCTCCATTATACCCAATCCTATACCTACAGTTGATCCAGAGGAAGGCCAAAAAGAAACCCCCAATAAAAGCATGATCAGATTTGCTCCAGCAGGGAAAAGAAAACAAAATCCTTTCTACCACCTCAAGAGGCAATCCGATATTAATATCCAGTGCATTCTGCACATTTAGGAAAGAAACCAGGCCAAAAAAAAAAAAAGAGACAGAACCAGCTTGAGGGAGTCTATTCCACAGCTTACTGTGAAGAAACCCTCCAGTGTTTGGAGGTTAACCTCTTGGCGCCGGCACCACTTTAAGGAGGTTTACGATGCTGGGAGACAGGGCAGGGTTTAGGATCATGTGACCAACGCGATTGGCTGTCACACAATCAAGTACTTTCTGTTAGCCGTCAGTAACCATGCCGGGAGCAAGCAGGGCGCATGCTCTCGGCACAGCTGTGTTTACACCAATTCATGCAGATATGCGGCTGCTCGGCACCAAGAGGCTGCATATTTGAGTTCGGACAGCGCCAAGGGGTTCAATTTTCTCTCCAAAGAGTGCCTCTTTGTCCTCTGTGATGGCCTTAAAGTCAATAACTACATCAAGTTCACTATATGGACTTTTGTATTTATACATGTTGATCATACCTCCCCATTAATCTCTAGAGAACAGAGTCAGTTCCTTTGGTTTTTCCTCATAGCGGAACTCCTCCATGCCTCTAATCAGTTTGGTTGCTCTTCTCTGCACTCTGCAGTTCCCCCAATATCCTTTTTGTGAACTGGTGCCCAAAACTGAACTGCATATTCCAGATGAGGTCTTACTAATAAGTTGTACAGGGGCAAAACGATACCTCTCGAGTCTATAATCTTAGTACAAGAAAGGATTTTGCTCGCTTTGGAAAAGGCAGCTTGGCATTGCATACCATTAAGCTTATGATCTACCAGAACACCCAGATTCTTTACCATTAATTCCCCCAGTTGTACTCCCCTAGTGTAAGATGTATGCATATTTTTAGCCCCAGGTGCTAAATCTTTACCTGTCAAATGTCTCCCCTCTGTCTGTTATGAGAGCTGAAAAGCTGCAGATTCTGTGGGTGGGTCTGTTGTCTGGAGCTCGGTGGGTGGAGTCGTGATGTCAGTAGACTCCCCGCCCACCTCTACACTCCCCTTGTCAATATGCATTTTCTCTGTGTATTTCTAACACTGAACTTCTGCTATGATCGCTAACATCCATTGAAAAGACAGGAAAGTAACCACATGACTTCAGCATGCCAAATCATGGTGAGGTGTGGAACAGCCAATCCTTGCAGAGCTGCTGAAGAAAGGAGTGGGGGAGGGAATTTAAAAATACTGCATGTCTCTTAGGCTGTCACTCACAGCAAGGGGGAGTATTTGACAAAGTTTTTCTCATTTTGTCAAGAATTGTCTCACTGAACAATAAAAGAGGATTGCCCAGAGATGGATTAACTCTGTGTGGCAAGACTGGGTTCAAATGATGGGAAATATACTCTACAGTATGATTAAAAAAAAAAAAAATTCGGGTTTACATCCACTTTAATGACCGGGCCATTTTTTGCAATACGATACTGCGTCACTTTAACTGACAATTGCATGGTTGTGCGACATTGTACCCAAACAAAATTGATGTCCCTCCCATAGAGCTTTCTTTTGGTGGCATTTGATCACTTTTGCAGGGGGGGGGGGGGGGGGGGGGGTTTTGCACCAGAAAAAAAAATAAAAAAATTCTTCCATCAGTTTAGGCCAATATGTATTCCACATGTTTACCAAAAATGTTGTATAAGCATATGATTGGTTTAAGTTAGTTATAGCGTCTACAAAATAGGGGACAGATTTATGGCATTTAAACAATGGCGATGAATGATTTTTAGCGGGATTGCGGCGAACAGATTGGACACTTTTGGGACCAGTGACATTATTACAGTGATCAGAGCTAAAAATAGCCACTGATCACTGTATAAACGACACTGGCAGGAAAGGGGTTAAGCAGCGATCAAGGGGTTAAGTGTGTCCTAGGGAGGAGTTTAACTGTGGGGGGAGTGGACTGACTGGGAGTACAGAGAGATCACTGTTGCTGATCACTAGGAACAGACGATCTCACTGAACTCTGCCAGTGTAAAAAGCAGATCCCCATTCTGCCTCTGAGGAGCGATTGTGGGTGGCCGGCGGACATCGCAGCCACTGGACCCACGATGTGCAGCGGGCTCACGCCCACAGCGACTCGTGCACAAAACGACGTACGGGTACGTTTTGCACAACAGGGCAGCCCTGCCGCAGTATATATACGGTGGGCGGTCCTTAAGTGGTTAAACAATCAGGATGGCTCCAATTTACAAACCAACCTCAATGCAAAGGATGTTATTCCACTGCATCTTCTGCAAAGAAGCTCTGCCCGCAGGGCCGCGTTATTCATACACCAGTTTCCTGTGAATGACTAACTACTACAATAACCGTCAGCCTTTGTGGCCGATGGAGAGTCGTTCCAAATGCACTGTGAGGTTACTGATGAGCAGCCTCATAGTTTACTCACAAGCCTTACAGCTTGTAGACAGCCAGCCGCATGATCCACCGATTATAGGTGCAATGCTTTCCAGGCTCCTTTGGGGAAAAAGTCATAAATATGTTTTTCCTGCAAAAATATGTACATTTATTATTTTTTCCCCAAAAGAGTCCCAACACTGAACCTTGGGAAACACCACGAATAACCTTAAACCAGGAGCATGAATCACTACTCTCTGAATAGGGTCTTTTAGCCAGTTTTCTATTTTACTTTACATTTTTAACTGAGGTTTCCAAGCTTTTACCTTATACAATGATAAAAAAAAGATTATGCATTTGTACTTCAAAACAGCAATTACAAAAAAAAGAAGTGCCAAAATAAGTGGTGTTTCAAAAATTTATTCACAAATGAAATTTGATGTGCATCACTGGGGGGGCTGCTGTCCACGACCACGTCCAAATCCTCCTCTCTAAACAAAAGGAGTAAAAATGGAATAATTAGTTTGAAACAGGGAGGTACATTATATAAGGTCATGCTTGATTTGTTGATGAATAGTTAAACTTACAAACTGGAATTCTGTAGCTGCTCCAGCACCAGCCTCAGCCTTTTTGTCAGAACCAGCTGTAATATAAAAAAATGAAAGTGAGAAATTAGGAACAGGGCTAATTTTAAGAACTGCACCTTTTATTTTGGTATGGGCAAAAATACAAATGCCTGATCTGACAGAAATCCAGTGAAATTCTCAAATAAGAATGTTCATTCAAATTTCGCACCATTAGTGGGCCGTGGCAATGGCTGATTTTTGTGCAGTCATCAAATTAAGTGAACAGGCATGTTGGAAAGTTGCTGAAAAACGCACGATTTTCTAATCAATGATGGGCGAATTGTGCGAGAAATAATTGAAAAAGAAAAAGCGCAAGAAAATAAAATTCCCAGAAAGAAAAGCACATTCCCAACCATTAAGTTTATTTTTTGTAGTAACATGGGGGTGAAATTGAAGTCTTGGTTGGTCGCATTTCAAAATCAAAATGGCACCATCGAATCACAAAATTTCTAATTTTCAAAAGAAAATTAGTTCGGAATTCGACCCATGTATGGCTTGCATTAGGTTACTGCACTGAATTGACAATGCTTTTAACATCTACATATTACGAAGATGCCAAGGTTCCAGCAGGGAACTCCTCGAGCAGAGCTGTTTGGGATTTCCTGTGCAGCAAGTGGCACAGTTGTGAACTCAGGTTGTCAGCTCAGAATCAAGCATATTTTTCTGTATTTTCAGTGTTTTTAAAGCGATTAAACATGAGGAAATTTGCATGCACTGCATGGATGTAACAAATATGTAGTTTATGTAAATTTTACCCAGACATACAGCCGTGGCCATAAGTTGAGAATGGCACAAATATTAAATTTTCACAAAGTCTGTTTCAGTGTTTTTAGATTTTTGTCAGATGTTACTATTGTATACTGTGAAATATAAATTACAAGCATTTCATAAGTGTCAAAGGCTTTTTACAATTACATTAAGTTTATGCAAAGACTCAATATTTGCAGTGGTGACCCTTCTCTTTTTCAAGGCCTCTGCAATTCGCCCTGGCATGCTCTCAATCAACTTCTGGGCCACATCCTGATTAATGGCAGCCCATTCTTCCATAATGAAAGCTTGGAGTTTGTCAGAATTTTTGTTCACTCGCCCCTTGAGGATTGACCACAAATTCTCAATAGGATTAAGGTCTGGGAAATTTCAATGTTTTGTTCCCCAAGCCACTTAGTTATGGTCAGTGCCCTATGGCAAGGTGCTACATCATGCTGGAAAAGGCATTGTTCCTCACGAAACTGTTCTTGGATGGTTCGGAGAAGTTGCTCTTGAAGGAGGTTTTTGTTCCATTCACTATTTATTCATGGCTGTGAGCCCACTCCCTTGGTTGAGAAGCAACCCCACACTAGGTCTCAGGATGCTTTACTGTTGGCATGACACAGAACTGATGGTAGCACTCACCTTTTCTTCTCCGAACAGGGTTTTTTCCAGATGCCCCAAACGGAAAGGGGATTCAGAGAAAATGACTTTACCCAGTCCTCAGCAGTCCAATCCCTGTACTTTTTCCAGAATAATCAGTCTATCCCCAATGTTTTTCCTGGAGAGAAGTGGCTTCTTTGCTGCCCTTGACACCAGGCCATCCTCCAAAAGTCTTCACCTCACTGTGTGTGCAGATGCACTCACTCCTGCCTGCTACCATTTCAGCAAGCTCTGCACTGGTGGTGCCCCAATCCCACAGCTTAATCAACTGAAGGACACAGTCCTGGGGCTTGCTGGACCTTCTTGGGCGCTCTAAAGCCCTCTTCACGAATGCAGTGGAAAAGTTTTTCATGGGATGACATTCATTTTCATGGCAAAGAGGGACTTTACAATTAATTGCAATTCATCTGATCACTCTTCATAACATTCTGGAGTATATGCAAATTGACATCATAAAACTGAGGCAGCGGACTCGGACTTTGACAATTATTACATTTTCACATTCTCAAAACTTTTGGCCACAGCTGTACACTTACAAGAAAAAAAAAAAAAGTTACATTATGGGTAGACTACTATTTTGGGGAGGGGATTTTGCTCACGTCACACCCTAAATACAGGTATAACTTTTGCAAAAGGTGGACTTAGCCACACACTTACGTGGAGCGGCACTGCGTCTGTAGGTATCTCTGTCTGTCTCACCACGGGACAAGCGGGCAGGTCGTTCGCCCTCTAAACCTAAAAAGAAATCAGTGGTAAGAAACATGCAACCAACATCTTTAACAGAAAGTAAATGCCTGGTTCATGAGAAATATTCACCAGTGTGGAAGGGGACATACAAAGCAAATTGAATTAGCAAAGTGGTAACCACCTGACAATGTACATAGACATGCATTTCCATTGAGTTTAAAGTGCATCAGAAATGACGTCACATTATTCACAATTTGAAATTATCGCTAATCTGACATGTGTAACCCCATTGGAAAAGCCTTTACAAACCTCTACTTTTATTTCTGACCATTGTTCTGCTCTTTGTGCTGCGTCACAACCAAGATTCTCACAGGCCCAACTTATAAGTGGACCTCGCCAGACCTACAACCTTAAACAATACTGGAAAGAATTCAAAAACACCTGTAACAATAAAATCGGTCATCTCTTCTAGGGATAGGATTATTCACTTAATGCTTTTTCACCACAGCCATTTCACTCCAGCCAAAGCCAAACGACTAACAGTTTTGAGGCTGTTGGGCAACTGCTCACTTTTTGCATTGTGTGTGGAACTGCCCTGTCATCTTGGCTTTCTGGTCTGAGGGGATAACATTTCTACTGCTTTGGGTTTACACAATCCACTACATCCTAAAAACTGTTTACTTGGGAAGATAAAATGTTTGTTATGTACTCTTTACTTCTATGCCAAGTAATCCTACCTTCTCCATAGACACCTGGATGAGATTGAATGGTAATCTTCTGTTATATAGGATACTTAGGCTGGGTTCACACCTATACGAATTGGATGCGGAGAAACCTGCATCCAATTCACATGACAGGAGATTGTGACTGGCTCTCTATGGAGCCGGTTCACATATCGCAGTTGCAGCTGCGGAGTGGCTTGCACAGGAAAGCTGTGCATCCCTGGCTGTTTCAGGGCCAAGTTCAGGCAAAAATTCGGCCCCAATTCATCCCGGAGAACAGGGACACACCGGACCCCTGCTGCGAGCCTCATCCGGAGGTGTGAACCCAGACTCAAACTTAGGAAAAAACCACAGACTTTTGATAGTGTGTGCAATCATTGGGTTGAAAGTCCCCTTACCTCTTCAGATCCAGGATTTTAATAACATTTTTACTCTTCTGTATAGCTGACTGACAGATGCTGTTTGTGGTACCCCTTATGTAACTGCTACTGTATAACTCTTATAAAGTTATATCTGAATTTAAGAGTATTGTTTTTCACTAGGGTTCAATTGAGCAGTTGTGTGTGTTCTCTCTCATTAAACTGTCTGGAAAACTTGAAGAGATCTTACAAAAAATAAATAAATGCCTGTGCCATCTAAACGAACAAAAAAAAAAAAAAGGGACTGAACTCAAAAAAAGATTTTCTATGTTACAGGGAAAAAATATAAAAAAGGTTATTTGTGGCCAAGCAGTGCTTTAAATAAAGTGTACCTTTGGTCAGGAAAAATAGCAGCGCACTTTCTAGTATGTGTGCACGTCTAGGCACCCCTGTGTCTACAGCCTCCTAGCAATTTATCTGCAGTGTGAGATTAAGCCACTGCTACCTCTGACTGCTAGTCCCATCAGATTTGAATAGAGGATTTGGCGATGTCCCTGCTGGCTCTGCTTACTGGAGGCTGACCTGATCAAGTAAAGCTCTGCCTCTACCAAGATGGCCACCTCCCACTAAAAGACAGTGTAGCGTAAGTCAGTAGTAGGAGGGATCACAAGTAATGCTGGTGAATTAGTCCCTTACCCTGCAGTCTACAGAATACTCTCTTCTCCATCAGAAATGGGGTGGGGGGCATTTTGTAGTCAACAGAGATGGCTAGGGACCATATAACTGATAAAGAGTGCAGCACAGGGTTTACAGAAATCAACTTAAATAGGACTTCAATAACTTACAATTAAAATTAGATTGGATTAAAAGGTCAAATAAACTTGCTAGTTCATGCACAACAGTTCAACCAGAATACATTCTTGATTCAAACTCATCTTAAAACAAAGTTCGCCTCAACTCACAGAAGTGCAAGTGTTCTAAAATGCACATGCAGTATGGCGTGTTAAAAGTGTACGTAAACTCAAAACAACAAACTTCCTTTACTTGTTGCCTTTTGGTTTGTTTGAATGGTAGTAAACGCCTACATTTGATTTTTACCTACAGGTAAGCTTATAAATAATAAAGCTTACCTTTAGGTAAAATGAATATCTCTTAAACGCGCAGTTTAGATATGTCAGCGAGTAGCAGCCGGTGACGTCACCAGCGCATGAGCTCCGCAGGAACGGCATACATGTGCAATTTCTTAGAAGGTCTGTGCCGTGTTTGTGACTCCTGCGCACATGCAGGGGAGTGACATTGTGGCTCCGCCATGCAAGAGGCTGCAGCTCACAAACCCAGAAGGAAGACCAGGTGAAGATGGAAGCCTGTGCAGTGGTGACAGCGTGTCGCTGGAGGGCTTCATTTCTAGGCAAGCCTTTCATAATGTGCTAAGATGCATACTAGCACATTATGCTGGTACCTTACAGAGGGAATTATTTTTTTTATTTTTTTTTTTAGGTTTAGTAATGCTTTAAAAACATAGCATTGAAATAGTTTTGTTTCATCTGTACATATAAAAAAATAGATCCCGACAGAGGCCTGCGATGTTCTTTGCATGCTTATCTTTAATGTTTCCATTAGTTTCTTAGGACTACAGTAAACCCCGTCCCCATGTTATAAAGCAAAAAAGGGAATTAAAGCGGAGTTCCAGCCAAAAGAGGAAACACCGCTCATCTGCCTCCCCCCCTCCAGTGCCACATTTGGAACTCCACTTTTAAGTGTAGTCCCCCTGGGTCAGAAAGACTCTTGGCAGGATCACCAAATAAAAAAAAAAGACAAAAAATACTGCCATATCTAATGACTGGTAAGCTGCAATATTACATTTTTGTTCTTGTGTCTAGATGCACTTTAATCAGGTTTCATGACCCTTGGACTGAGTATCACGGTATATGTTGAAATTCACCAAAGACCCTGCTGCTCAAATCCATAGGTCTCCTTTGCTCAACCCTTGCATTTTTGCTACATTGGCAGGCTAACTAGCATTCTATTACCTTTAGGTCGTGGTCTGCCCGTCTCAGGACGACTCCTCCTTAGAGTTGCAGGAACAATCTCTGGAGGAAGGTGTAGAAAATCCCGCAAGTACTGGATGCCCTCATTTGTCAAGTACCAGTAAAAGTGACGCCAAGCAAACTGCTCCTTCACATACCCTCGAGACTTCAAAGACTACAGGAAGAAAAAAAAAAAAAAAAACCCAATAGGGATGAGTTTCAAAATGCCTACTTATTCTTTTTAATTACACACAAAGGTAAGGTTTAAATCATTCCCAATATTACTGATAAGCGAAAATAGCTTTTAAAACACAAACGTGTAAGGTCTCACTTCCCACGCAAGCTTGACAACTATAATGATGAAAACAAAAGGTTTACACATGTTCTAAGAAGATTTCCCCCTCACTTACCTGCATAGCTTTCATGACATGGAGGTTAGGTACATTCTTGTCTGCCAACTCTGGATGCTTTGGCATATGCACATCCTTCTTGGCCACCATAACTCCCTCCTTAAACAGGAGCTCGTAGATGGCAATACGGTTTTTCTTGGGCATCAACATCTAAAAAGGGAGAGAACGCACAGAAAAATCAAACTTCTGAAAGGGTCTTAAAATATTAGCACTGCATAAGTAGACCTGTGTAGCCTCATTTACAGTAAACCTACCACGAGAGATATATGTGTGCCATCATTGCCGATGTCTCTTTAAATGCTGGTTGCCTGCTGTCAAGGCACAGACATCAATACGTTAAAGGGTAAGTTCACTTTTGAAAAAGTTGCACCTTTTTAAAATTTTTTTTTTTTTAAAAGGAGAGCATTTCACTCACGATCACCAGATTGCAGGTTCAACCTCAAGCTGCTGCAGACTCTCAGGATAGCTGTCTGCCTGTACCTCTGATACGAGCTGGCAGTTACCTGAGAGCAGGAAGGTCAATGAACTACCAGAGCACTCACCAACACCCTGGCAGGTCATTGAGAACTACAAGCTCTCAGCAGCAAAGGCTGACTGTACTTGTCTATCCATTCAAAGGAAACTGTGACTGAATGACACGGCCACATGGGAGGAGCACCGTGCTGGTTTCAAATTGTGACAGCAGGTGTGGGAAAAAGACCCCCTGCCTGCTGTCACAGGGAGGGGGGAGGGATCGGCCGTGCGGGGTGCAGATGGAGAAGGTGAACACATCCACAAGTATGCAGACGTGGGGATTCAAAAGTCCTTATCTGCATCCTTCGGGTCTCCCTGGCTCCATCCCTTGTCAAGACCCCTCAGGAGATCTAGGGGGTCGAACCGTCCATCCATTCGACTTGGCAGTGTGCACCTTACCATCTATGCGAGTTACTGAATGCTCTTTTACCACTGGTGGCTAGCAGCAGCTGTCCCTTGTTTTGTTTACATTCATCTGTCAGCGGGGAACAAATGAAGGAGTCATCAGTCGTCAAGGACGCAGCGGCCCGCTCCTTAACAACCGATAATTGCTGCATTCTTCGGTGTATATTTCAGATATCAGCAGAATACCGCTGGCAGCTAAAATAACAGAGCAAGCAGGTATCGGTTTTAAGTATTGGTGCATTTGCATGAGTATCGATACTCATGCAAATGCTTAGTATTGGCACAGATACCAATATCTGTGCAACCCTGATAAAAAAACCAAACATTTTATAGCAGCCCAGATCCTCCTCTTCTCGGGTCCCTCCCTCCTGTTGAGTGCCCCAACAGCAAGCAGCTTGCTATTGGGCACCCAAACCGAGGTGAAGCTTCCTGGACAGCTGGGGAACTTGTGCACATCGCTGGATAGAGATGGGACTCAGGTAAGTATAAGGGGGTGCAGGGGCGGCTGCTGCTGCACACAGAAGCTTTTTACCTTCTGCCTTTACAACCACTTTAACCTCCCTGACGGTATTCCCGAGTGTGGCTCGGGGTTAAATTTCAGTCCCATTAGCAGTAACCCCGAGCCACACTTGGGATTACATTGCAGGATCCTGGTGCAGTGTTACTTACCTTGTCCCCAGGATCCTGCGATGTCCCCCGCTGTGTCTGCGGGCTCTGTCTCCTCCGAAGCCTCTCCGTGTCAGGCTCCGTTCCCTGCGAGCGCACGGGGGCGGAGCCTGGCGGCAAATAAAAAAAAAAAAAAAAAGTACAAACTATAACACATACAGTACTGTAATCTTACAGATTACAGTACTGTATGAAATGATTTCACATCCCTTTTGTCCCCAGTGCTTTGGCCCATGCCCTGCATGCAGTTTTAGGTTATATATACTGTTCTTTCTGCCTGGAAACTGGAAATTGTCCATAGCAACCAAAAAGAGTCCCTTTACGTCAAAAGTGGCTTTAGAGCAGCTAGAAAACAGCGATAGTAAAATTAGAACATTTGCAGAATTGAGCGATAGTGAATCGTGGGGAAATGTATTTTATTATTATTATTATTTTTTTTTTTTAATTATTTATATTTATTTATTATATTATAATTTATGTTTTTGTGTTTCAAACTTCATCATACCCGGGATATCTACTAGACTCTTGTTTGGACAGATTTAAGTGTGTTATTGTTAAGAATTACAGACCTACAATATAAAACGCCAAAATAACTGTACCGCTTTCAGCACCTAAAATCCGAAATAATCATACCGCCAGGGAGGTTAACACTCACATGACACACATATTCTTCACTAAGCAGCCAGTATTTCTGGGCTGAGCGTTCACTCCCAGCACAGAGGCCGAGCGATAACACAGCTCTTGGTCCCTGCTAAAACGATTGGACGCTGGTGGGACCAGCTCCCAATCAGCTCACAGCCTGTAACTTGCTTGACTGATCTTTCCTGTACCCCAACATCCAGAACTTTAAGGGACGCCAGGGTGGGTAGAAAAGGGTTAAAGCAAGAATGGTTTGACAGAGGCAGGCTTATTAATATGTACATGGGTGATTTTAAAACCTTTCCTGAAAGATTTAATTTGACAGATAGTAACCGACGTTTAAAAATGTCCATTTTGTTGCATTTACAATTTCTTTCTTCAAAATAGTCAAAAATTAAAAAAACGCCTGTAAACAAAAATGAGGTTAAATGTAAGTTACCATGTGTACAAGCTGTTACAGGTGTTTCAAATGCCTCTGAACATCCATCCTGAATGCATTTTGTTGCTTTCCAAAAAAACGCTTCTAAACTCAACTGCCTAGAAATGACCCTGTGTACATGTACTAAGATAACAGAGGAGAGTTCAGGGGCAGCTGGAAAAATAAATAAAAAAACGCCCAACTGCTCCTAAACGTCTGTTTACCAGCAGCAGTGTACATGAAGCCTTAGGCCACTTTCACACGTGCGGATCATATGTCCGTATTTCATCCATCCGTTTTCGGATGAAATACGGACATACATGCATCCCTATGGGATAGCGGGTGTCAGTGGATGAACATCCGCTGACACCCGATATCATCCGGCCCCGCTATTGTCCGATTCAGACGGAGGAAAATCCTATTTTTCTATCCGTCTGCAGAGCGGATTGGATGAACACGGACAGACGGTCCCTGTTAATCCGCTCCCCCCCATAGGGGAGAGCGGGGATCTGACAGGGCGGTCCCTGCACAGTGTGCAGGGACCGCCCTGTCATCCGCCAACTCAGCGGGGATCAACGGAGCGATCCCCGCTGAGCAAGTGGATGGTCACAGGTTGGATCAACACGGATATGCACGTGTGAAAGGGGCCTTAGGAGGTTTATAATCCGTCCAGCATTTGTGCTCTACAATTGGAAAGAACACCCTTCACTCCCTGCCCCATAATCAAAACAGGAAGTGAGGGAAACCACTGGTAGTCCCCAATGGAGGTTTTCCTCTATTTTGGTTCTGATGTAGTAATAATAAAAAAAAAAAAAAAAATCAATCTGTGTCAACAGGACAAAGACAGAATTAATCCCCCTAAGAGGAAAACAGCAATAAAAATCTACATGTGTTGCAATCACTTCATGAAAGAAAGGAGAGGAGGAAAAAAAAAAAAAAGTTTTGGACTTCAGTTATACTTTAAAGGGGTTGTAAACCTCGTGTTTCTTCACCTTAAAGCGGAGTTCCACCCAAAATTAGAACTACTTCCGCTTTAAGGGAGGTGACCCCCTGACATGGTCCCAGCTCCCACTTCCTCCCGGCAATCTGGGACACATCACAGGTCCCAGATGATTGTGCGGCATGCACAGTGGGTGCCTGGCTGTGAAGCCACAGCCGGGCGCCCACACTTACAATGCTGGCGCTGTAGGGGGGGGGGCGGCGATGAGGAGCGGGGCTTCGCTCCCCCGCATCGCTGGCCCCTGGGACATAAGTGTCCGATTATTAAAAGTCAGCATCTGCAGTATTTGTAGCCGCTGACTTTTTTTTTTTGCAGAACTCCGCTTTAATGCATCCTATGCATTAAGGTGAAAAAACACCTGGCAGTCACCAGCCCCCCCCCAGTTTTACTTACCTGAGCCCCTTCATCTCTTCGGCGGGGACGCGCTGTCCCAGCTCTTGATTGGATAGATTGATAGCAGCGCAGCCATTGGCCACAGCTGTTATCAAATCCAATGACGCGGGCGCCGAGTCCGGCATTCGTGTCTATGGACGCAAATGCTGGACTTGGGGAGCACTCCCGCAAGGTAACCCCCTCAGGAAAGCACTTCTCTTAGGGGGTTATCTGATGCGGGGTAGGAGCCACGAGAGCCACCGGGGGACCCCAGAAGAGGATGTTCAGGGCCACTGTGCAAAAAACAAGCTGCAGAGTGGAGGCAAGTATGACATGTTTGTTATAATAAAATAAAACCCATCCTTTATAATCACTTGTCAGGATCTTATACATGAAATAACTAAGGCCACTTAACCATCGCTGAAATTGAACGATGTGCTTCCCTTCAACATATCTAACACGTTTTCTCTCGCATGCTTTCTAAAGCCTGATAAATATTCTTCCTGGGAGAACTGCTCTCTGTGCACCCCATCTCCCCCTACTACAGACACTCACTACTACACTACAGACCGCACACACATTCCTTCACTAAAATAAACAAAGCACTCGGCGAAGGATGAAGTTGTAGCAGTAGAGCTGAACACATAGGATACAATGCAGGCAGCAGAGCCAGGGAGCCGCTTGTGGACAGAGCAACGAGTAGGCCGCACCAGACGCCCGAGCCCCACCACCGCTATGCTCACTGAACACATCTCTTCCTACTCAGAGACGCACAATATTCAGCGCCTCTGTTCCTTCTGAAGACCTTCTACTAAACGCGGGGGCACCCGACCTGTACGGTAAACGGATGGCCGAGAAATAAGACCGATTCCAAATACGCCGGTAATCACTCACCTTTGCAGCTTTCTCGGCAGCCGAGCAGGAAAGGAAAGAGCATGCGCAGAACGAGCTACTTCCCTCTGCCCGTAGGACCCCAACTGGGATGTCCAAGACACTGCCTGACTGAAAAATCGTGTTCACATTGTGTGCGAAAGTGCTTTATATTCATGATTGGTTATTGCATACTAAACTATATTAAGGTGCAAATGATGGATTCACTTTTCTTCAAATGTAACAGGAAAGCTGTGTTTGTGAATAAGGAAATATTCCAGCCAATCGTAGTTGGGAACTGTCACAGAGTTAAAAACACAATCAACAGCAATAAGCTATAACATCGATAGATTAGATAGATATTCTTAATCTTTCATTAACCACTTTACCCCCAGAAGATTTTCCCCCTTAATGACCAGGCAATTTTTTGCTATACGGCACTGTGTCACTTTAACCGGCAATTGCGCGGTCGTGCGACACTGTACCCGAAAAAAATTGATGTCCCCCCCCCCCACCCCCACAAATAGAGCTTTCTTTTGGTCATATTTGATCACCTTTTTGCGATATAAACAAAAAAAAAAAACAATATTTTTTATTTTTTGCTATAAGTGCTAGTTCACACCAGATGCAGTTCCGTGTGCTTTTTTTCTGCACAAAATGCATGCACAGTGTTTTTTCCAATGGCTCTAGTTCACACCATGCAGTCAGTTTCTAGTCAGTTTCTGCCTTGGAAACTGACTACATGGAGTGAACTAGAGCCATTGGACTACATGGAAAACACTGTGCATTCCTTTTTAGTGCAGAAAAAAAGCTCACAGAACTGCGTCTGGTGTAAACTAGCACTTAGAAAAAAAAGGGGTGGGGAGCACTGGACTGCATCAAAAACGCACCAAAAACACATAAAAAACGCGAGTGCAGAAAAGCACCTGGAACACATCCGGACTGCGTTTCTATGGTGTGAACTGGCCCTAATAAATATCCAAAAAAAAAAAAAACAAATTTCTTCATTATGTATTCTTCTACATATTTTTGGTTAAAAAAAAAAAAAAAAAATTGCAATAAGTGTATATTGATTGATTTGCACAAAAAGTTATAGCGTCTACAAAATAGGGGATAGATTTATGGCATTTTTATTACAATTTTTTTTTTTTTTACTAGTAATGGCGGTGATCTGTGATTTTTAGCAGGACTGCGACATTGTGGCGGACAGATCGGACACTTTTTTTGGGACCGTTGACATTTATACAGCGATCAGTGGTATAAAAATGCACTGATTACTGTATAAATGACACTGGCAGGGAAGGAGTTAACGCTAGTGGGCAATCAAGGGGTTAAATGTGTTCCTTGGGAGGTGTTTCTAACTGTGGGGGGAGGGGACCGACTAGGAGTACAGAGAGATCGCTGTTCCTGATCCCTAGGATCATTCTGTACTTCCCTGGCAGAACTGGGATCTGTTTGTTTACATTGACAGATCCTCGTTCTGGCTCTCTGTGGAGCGATCGTGGATGGCCGACGGACATCACACATCAGCTCCCCCCGCTGTATAGCTGTTAAAGGGACCAAAGTACAGCTACGACGATTTGCAGGAACAAGCTGACCTGCCGCTGTATAATGACGGCGGCTGGTCGGCAAGTGGTTAAAGCACCTTACTATACCTTAGCCCCATTGGTCCAACACTTGCATAGTCCCTCACCACAGGAGTTCAGTCATCCCAACACACAGGCAGTGTCTTAGAATGTATATTGAGAGGAACATGTAGATTCAAAAATTGACTGCAAGCAGTTTTATTTTATTGCAAAAGAGACATTGCATGTATAGCCAAGTGCTAGCATAAAGTACCTTCTTTAACCACTTCAGCCCCAGAAGGTTTTACCCCCCCTTCATGACCAGGCCATTTTTTGTGATACGGCACTGCGCTACTTTAACTGACAATTGCGTGGGCGCGTGACGCTGTACCCAAATAACATTGATGTCCTTTTTCACCACAAATAAAGCTTTCTTTTGGTGGTATTTGATTACCTCTGCGATTTAAATTTTTTGCGCTATATACAAGAAAAAGCGACGATTTAAAAATATATATAAATATATTTTTTACTTTCTGCTATGATACATGTCCAATAAAAATGAAAAAAAAAAAGATCAAAATTTTCTCATCAGTTTAGGCCAATATGTATTCTGCTACATATTTGTGATAAAAAAAAAAAAATCCCAATAAGAGTATATTGGTTTGCGCAAAAGTTATAGCATCTTCAACTGATGGGGTATCTTTTACGGATTTTTTTTTTTTTTTTTTTTTACTAGTGATGGCAGGGATCAGCAATTTTTAGCAGGACTGGAACATTGCAGCGGACAAAATCGGACACCTGACACTTTTTTGGGGACCAGCGACACTAATACAGTGATCAGTGCTAAAAAAATATAGGCACTGTTACTGTACTAACGACACTGACAGGGAAGAGGTTAACACCAGGGGCGAGCAAAGGGTTGGGTGTCTCCTAAGAATGAGCTCCAGCGTGTTCGCACAGCCCATGTGCAGAGCCCGCCAGGAAGTCGGCACTGCGCTGCTCTAATCACAGGCAGTGAGATATTTCCCGATCTCTGCAGCCGCGCATCGGGACAATGTCTCACCGCCTGTGATTAGCACAGCGCAGTGCCGACTTCCCGGCGGCCTCTGCTCGTGGGCTGAGCGAACACGCTGGAGTTCATCCTTAGTGTCTCCCTCGTGGGTGCTTACTAACTGTGTGTGGATTGCTCTGACTGGGAGAACACAGAGGGGTTGATTTAGTAAAGGCAAATCCACTTTGCACTACAAGTGCACTTGGAAGTGCAGTCGCTGTAGATCTAAGGGGGACATGCAAGGAAAATAAAAAACAGCATTTCTGATTGCACATGATTGGATGATAGAAATCAGCAGAGCTTCCACTCATTTTGATCTTCCCCTCAGATCTACAGCGACTGCACATCCAAGTGCACTTGTAGTGCAAAGTGGATTTGCCATCAGTAAATAAACCCCATAGATCCATGTTTCTGGTGAGCAGGAACACAAGATCTCTAGTTCTCCCCCGTCAGAACGGCGATCTGCCTTGTTTACATAGGTAGATCGCCATCCTGCCTCTCTGGGGAAAAATCGCGGGTGGTCGACGGAACTGCTGTTTGGCTCCCCCTCTGTCCAATCAGCGTGCGCACCCCCAGAGGCTACTGCACAAAGCGACATACAGGTACGTTGTTTCGCGCAGCCGGGCCGCCTTGCCTCAGTAAATGTACGTAAGGCGGTCTGGAAGTGGTTCACCACTTGCTTAATGGGCACTTATACCCACAATTTTCAGCTTTCAGCGCTGTCACACTTTGAATGACAATTGCGCAGTCATGTAACACTGTAACCAAATTACATTTGTGTCATTTCTTTCACACAAATAGAGCATTCTTTTGGTGGTATTTAATCACCACTGGGTTTTTTATTTTTTGCTAAACAAACGAAAAAAGACAGAAAAAATAAATTTCAGTTTGTTATAAAATCTTGCAAACAGGTAATTTTTCTCCTTGATGTGCGCTGATGAGGCTGCACTGATAGGTGACACTGTTGAGGAGGCACTGATGGGCATTGATTGGCAGCACTGATTGGCAGCACTGGTGGACACTATTGGGACGATGTCCCTTCAACAAATGCTGGTTATCGGCTCTCCCCTTCTCTCCTCACGGTGTCAGCGCGAGGAACAAAAAGTTGATAACTGGCTTGTGTGGCTTCCGTGATCCGCTGTCATTGGAAACAGCAGATCATGTGGTAAATGGACGCTGTGATTGGCCATTTACCCCGATCTGTGATCAGCTAGGTCTGAAGGACTCGGCTGTCACAGAGCACACCACCTGTAATAGGCGCCTCCACGGCAAAGTAAGCAGCCATTCAGCTATAGTGCAGGTGCGAAGGGGTTAAAGAAAGGAGGCTGAAACAGGCTCTGTAAGGTGGTTGGTGGCACAACAAGTCCCAGTGTGACTACTAACACAGCCTCTATAGATACTTCATTTTGCCTCCCATTGGCTATCATTGATTAGCAAGAAGGAGATGCTGCCAAACATAGAAGGATGGGAAATATAGTTTTGGTATATAGCAGAGATATGCAATTAGCGGACCTCCAGCTGTTGCAAAACTACAAGTCCATCATGCCTCTGCCTCTGGGTGTCATGCTTGTGGCTGTCAGTCTTGCTATGCCTCATGGGACTTGTAGTTCTGCAACAGCTGGAGGTCTGCTAATTGCATATACATGTATAATTGCATAACCCTGGTATATTATTATTATTATTCACGATTTATATAGCGCCAACAGTTTACGCAGCGCTTTACAATGTATAGGGGGGACAACACAATTACAGTACAGTTCAATACAAAAGGTACAGGAGGGCCCTGCTCGTAGAGCTTACATTCTAAAGGGAGGGGGTGGTGGTACAAAAGGTAATAGCTGCAGAGAATGATTTGATGGGGGTATATAGAATAACATTATACCACTGCAGAAAGTACAACTCCAAAAAAGCTTTGCGGTAGAAGGGGAGGAGCGAAGCAATGAGGAGGAATGCTTTGAGAAAGTTCTTGGTCTTAGTGGTGAGACAGGAGTAGAGGAAGGATGCAGGGATCTGAGCATAGAGTCTGAAAAGTTTTCCTGTCCTGCAGCGGACATGACACTTCTGCGGAGGATTGGCTGGGACTGGCTATCTGATACCCATTAATATAGGAGCGTCAGTGGCCTCAGGCAAGCTACAGGATCCCAGTGAAGAAGCTGTTATGCCGCGTACACACGGTCGGACTTTTCGTCTACAAAAGTCCAACGGACGCTGACGGACTAAAGGTGGCTGGTAATCCGATCGTGTGTGGGCTTCTCCGGACTTTCAACGGACTTTTTTAGCCTCAAATCCGACGGACTTTAGATTTGAAGCATGCTTCAAATCTTTACGTCGTAAGTACGACGGACCCCGAAGTCCGCTCGTCTGTATGCTAGTCCGACGGACAAAAAAACGACGCATGCTCATAAGCAAAAACTAAACGGAAGCACTCGGTCTAGTAAAACTAGTGTTCGTATTGTAGGTAGCACATTCATCACGCTGCAAAATCTGTGATCGTTCAATGCAGCGCATTTTATTTCTTCTTTACGAAGGCTCTAAAGAACGAAGGTGTTTTGCTGTTCATAATCAGAGTTCTCCCAAACTGATTTCTGGATTCTTTTTCTCTTTGATCTCATGAATGATATAGTATGCCTTTTTAAAACAATGTTTCCATACTAATAATACTTTTTCCCCTTTTTATTTTTTATTTTTTATTTTTTTTATTTTTTTTAGGTTTGTAAAGTTAACACAAAGAACCCATTATTATTTTTTTTTTTTTTTATAGTGTTTATTTTTTAGTTTTTAGATAAAGTTAACCCAAAGCACCGTTTTTGGTTACGTAATTTTTTGGATTTTCAAGACTTACCACTTGAACATTATTAACATTAGTAATGTATTTTTGGTGTGTTTTTTTTCAAACTCAATGAGATTGTTGTCCCTTGTTAATTTAACATTGTGTGTAAAATCAATGATTTCAAAGAAAACACATAAAGTCTTTTGCTAAACTCAAAAAATATCCATTTATTCATGGTCAAAATAAAATAAAGAGGAAGTCAACGCTGGAAAAAGTCGGTGTACCAGAAAATTGGGATCTTGAGGAGTCCATATAAGAGGGAGCACAATCTGGTCCAAGAATCCCAGAGATCAACAGCACCAGCAGATGATCTAGATGTCCCCAGACTGTGGTCCTACAACAGCCTGCGTCTTCTGTCAGACCAGACTGAACCCAGGTCATCATTTTCTTCTCTTCCCTGCAGCCTTTCCTCCACGCTGCCCTGCAGCCTTCCCTGTAGCCTTCTTTTGAGGCTGTGGCTCTGGTGTTTCAGTTGTGGCAGGAGGAGGAGGAGGAGGAGGAGGAGGAGGAGGAGGAGGAGGAGGAGGAGGAGGAGGAGGAGGAGGGGGGGCTGCCTCATGTAGTTGGGTGTTTTGTGTTAGCGTGCCCTGCAGCCCCTTATGGATTGTTTCCCCAAATAGGCGCTCACAAATGAGGCGCTGCTCCCAATCCATCTGAAGAAGCCTGCTGGCTAAGTAGCAGCCATAGGATTCTTCCGCTTCGGGGGGGCTTTTTAAAAAACGGGTGGCCTCTTGCATGAGGCGCAGGGATGCGTCCTGTGTGACCATCCCCTTCCTGGCCCTTTTTTTGGGAAGGTGGAGGGGAGGCACTTGGGATTCGGTCAGGCTTCTACTGGGCCCAGCCACCTCGCTTGGCCCAGCCACCTCACTGGGAGCAGCCACCTCACTGGGAGCAGCCACCTCACTGGGAGCAGCCACCTCCTGCCTGACACTGGGCCCAGCCTCCTCCAGGATGATGGTGAATCCGGCCTCCTCCAGGCTGTCCATGGGCCTGGTCTCCTCCTGCCTTCCACTTTCCCCACATTCCTCCTGGATGGACTCATCCTGTGTATAAAAAAAAGGACAATAGTTTGAGTATATTTTTTTGGCTTCATCAATGACACACAGTTTGCTTCTCATGAATAGCAAATTCAATGTGAATACTTCTCTTTAATAAAAGAGTCTAATCAGACACCATAATTATTTCAAGCAGGTGCCAAACATATTTAGCCACTACTGTCAATTGATATGTATACCCAATTTTGAGTGCCAAATTATTTTAGACAATTATAACATCCAGTTAACATCATTAATATTAGTACAGTAAATATTTGTTTAAATCATTTACCTGACTCCAGATGGTCATATCTGGTTCATCCAGGATGGAAGACCCAGCTTGCTCCTCATCAGCCTCTGCTGGGGTGGAGGGAAGGGTGGAGGGAAGGGTTGAAAGTGATGGCCTGGCTTCATTCTGGTCATCCAGAAAACGGAGTTGATTGTAGTACCACAGCCTGGGTACATAAACATCATCTGCTGATGCTCCTGATCTCCTTGATTCCTGGATCTTCTTATGCTCCCTCTTATACATGTTCCTCAAGCCCCCAATTTTCTTGAGCAATGTCTCCATTGTTGCTTCCGGGATGGTCGCCTGGACAAAGGCCAGAAGTCTCTCCAGCGTTGACTTCCTCACATGCTTAGCATAATACTGAGGGTGTTTCACCTCCCACAAATTCCTCATCTCTCGATATTTGGAAATAAAAGATGTAAGGAACTCTGGATCCTTAAATAGGGGATTCATTATATCTGGAAAAGATGAAGTCACAAGACAAAAAACACTTTTATTATAGGTTTCGGCTAACCCCTCATCATCTTCTCCCTATGTAGGCCTCATCAATCTATCAAGCCATATAGGCCGCTTGCTACAAAGTCATGACCATAAAAACCAAAAAAAAAAAAAAAAATAAAAAAAGAATATATCTAAAATTACCTTCGTTTTGTAACGTCCAGGTCCACTATCACCTACCACAGAACGTACGTACGACACGTGCGCAAGGCCCCTCTTTATACACTACGCATGTGTGAAACTCCGCCTGCGTCGCCCGCCCCTGACGTTCGAAATTAACTCATGTTCTCCGCCCCCTAATTCGACGCACAGAACGTACGTACGAGACACGTGCGCAAGGCTCTTTATACACTACGCATGTGTGAAACTCCGCCTGCGTCGCCCGCCCCTGACGTTCGAAATTAACTCATGTTCTCCGCCCATTTTTTGTTACGGCGCGTAGTGGAGTTAAAGAATGGCGGAGACACCTGAAATGTTGACGACCTCAGGTAGTGGAGACAGCCCGGAGGCTGGAACGTCAACAAAATCTGTGAGGCCTAGATTTAAGGCCTCTAATATGAGTTTTAAAGAGATGGTGGAGATGGTGGCCATTCTTCACAAAGACGACTATGATGGGAAGTATGGGCCGTACGCACGGCCAAATTTGCGCAAGGCCAAAATAATGGCGAAGGTGGTGGAAACTTTGCAGGCATCTTTTGGGGTCCAGCGCTCCAAAGACCAACTGCGAAAAAGATGGTCTGACCTGAAACTCAGGGAGCCGGATCAATACCGACGTATCCGGAAAGTTCTTAAAAAAAGTAAGTACTTGTCGTGTTTTTATCTTGTGTTTATTACCTTGTATATTGCTCCATGTGCTTTTCCTTCCTATCCGATTTTTGTTTTCATCGTTTTAAACGATCTTTTAAGAAACCTCGTTAGTTACATATCTATAGATATATACATATACACATATACACATATATATATATATATATATATATACACACACACACATATATATATATATATACATATATATATATATATACACATACATATATATATATATATATATACACATACATATATATATATATATATATACACATACATATATACATATATATATATATATATACACATACATATATACATATATATATATATATATATATATATATATATATATATACACATACATATATACATATATATATATATATATATATATATATATACACATACATATATACATATATATATATATATATATATATATACACACACATACATATATACATATATATATATATACACATACATATATACATTATATATATATATACACACATACATATATATATAACTATATATAAATATATATATATATATATCTAACTATATATATATATATAAATATATATATATATCTAACTATATATATATATATATATATATATATATCTAACTATATATATATATATATCTAACTATATATATATATATATATATATATATATATATATATATATCTAACTATCTATATATATATATATATATATATCTAACTATATATCTAACTATATATATATATATATATATATATATATATATATATATATATATATATATATATAAAAACGAGAGAGAGAGAGAGAGAGAGAAATATATATATATATATAGAGAGAGAGAAATATAGAGATAGGTAGATAGATAGATATAGAAATTTAAAACATTCTTTTGGAAGATTTGAAGTTATCTTAATTTTTTGGCTTTACATTTAGTTAGATAGTTTGAGATTTTGGTCCAGATATAGAGAGAGATCAAAAGATTATTAACTATATTTTGAGATATTGATATCTATCTATCCGATATGTCTTTCAAATTTTAAATATTGAGGTAAAATAGGAACTCTACACAAACCACTTCATTACAAATGTTGGAAAATTACTATGTACTAAAATATCTGTGTGCTAATTAGATTAAAATAATTTTTTGTTTCACATAGGGGAAAAATCACTCAGCCAACCCAAAGCAAAACATGATTGGGAAATAAGCCCAAGTCCCATTGAGGATGTGGAGGAAGGAGAGGTGGGCGACATGGGCACCCCACCAGGTCAGTGTCTGACACACCAGCTTACGGTAATCTATGCATGGCTGCCTTTTATTTTATGTAATTTTTCTACTCTATTTTAGGTGATCTGGTTGTGCTGGAGTCAAGCAACAGCGCCACCCCCGAGGATGTTAATGAACTTTGCGACATGGGCACCCCACCAGGTCAGTGTCTGAGACACCAGCTTTATGGTAAGGTAAACTTATGTGTGCATATTTCTAAACATATTTTTTTTTTTCATTCCACTTTAGGTCCAACTGACTATTTTACCCCAGACAGTGCCCAACGGCTAATTGCTCAAATCATGGCCTGGAATGGGGAGATCGATCAAATGCGGAATCGGCTGGATCGTATGCAGCAGGAAATGAAGGACATGATTGATGTTTTGGGTCGAATCTAAATGCCCTTTTTTAAACCCCAAAACATCAATCATGTCCTTCATTTCCTGTTTTGCTGACCCCATTCTGGGCCTTCTCTTTTTTGTTTTGGCCAGAACATAAATGGCTGTTTAAGCTAATGTAAAAAAGGAGGGCTGTTTCTTGTAAATACCTCACAAATCCACAAAAAAATAAAAATTGATTTTCCAAAAAACACAAAAAATCAAAAAAATAAAAAACTTGATTTTAAAAAACCCAAAAAAATAAAAAACTTGATTTTAAAAAACCAAAAAAAAAAAAAAATAGATTTTAAAAAACCAAAAAAAATAAAAAACTTGATTTTAAAAAACCCAAAAAAATAAAAAACTTGATTTTAAAAAACCAAAAAAAAAAAAAAAATAGATTTTAAAAAAACAAAAAAAAAAAAAAAATAGATTTTAAAAAACCAAAAAAAATAAAAAAATAGATTTTAAAAAACCAAAAAAAAGAAAAAACTTGATTTTAAAAAAACCAAAAAAAAAAAAACTTGATTTTAAAAAAACCAAAAAAAAAAAAAAAAATTGATTTTAAAAAAAAAAAAAAAATAAAAAAATAGATTTTAAAAAACCAAAAAAAAGAAAAAACTTGATTTTAAAAAAAACAAAAAAAAAAAAAACTTGATTTTAAAAAAACCAAAAAAAAAAAAAAAAATTGATTTTAAAAAACCAAAAAAAAATAAAAAACATGATTAAAAATAAAAAAAAATTAAAAAACACTTGATTTTAAAAAACCAAAAAAACAAAAATATACAAACTTTATTCAAAAAAAATAAAAACAAAAATAACTTGCTAAAAAAATAAAAACATAAACACAAAAATTGCTTTAAAAACCCAAAAAAAAAAAAAAAACACAAAACAAAACTTGATTTTCCCAAAACCAAAAAAAAAGCCTGTTTGTGAAAATCAAAAAGCCAAAAATATTTTTTTGTGGATTTAGGTATAAATATTTAGATATAATTATATTTTGCTACATTATTAAGATATCATTCTATTTTTGTCAATGAACATTTTATACTAAATGCAGAACTGAATGCATAACAACCATTAATAAAAACATCTCCTTATAGGAATTAAATAAATGTGTGGTTTGTTATTTCAAGGCTCAGTATCATTTTAGTTATAATTGTAAAAAAGTTGTTTACAGTGGCAATGGAGCTTATTTAGACATTTAAAATTACAATACAGTTGGCACTACAACTGCTCGACCATAACCTAGGAGACAGCCCAAAAGAAAGGCAAGCAATAAATATAATGCAAGATTTCATCAATAATTTTTTTATTGTCAAAAATTAGATATCCTGGCCCATTGCAATGGCCCCCCTACCCATAAAATAATTAACATATTGCTGTCTAACTTGACGGGCACTTTGGGGGGCCAAGCCAGTACGGACAGTATCCAAGCCTGGAAGGTTGGCTTCTATTTGTCCGGCCTCAGGCCCAACTGTGCCTATATAATTTGGAGCATGCTTATTTAAAAAGTTGTGCAGAATGCAGCACGATAAAACAATAAAATTAAGTTTGTATTCCGCCAAATTAATGGCTGTTTGAAACAGGCGGAACCGGCTGGCCAGAATTCCAAACGCATTCTCAACCACTCTTCTAGCTCTGGCCAGCCGGTAATTAAAAACCCTCCTCTCCGGGGTGAGTGTTCTTTGGGGGAATGGCCTCATGAGGTGCTTGCTGAGAGCGAAGGCTTCATCGGCAATGAAGACAAAGGGGAGTCCTTCCACGTTATCCTCATCAGGTGGCAATCCCAGGCCACCACTCTGGAGACGCTGGCAGAACTCCGTCTGGGCAAATACTCCTCCATCCGACATCCGGCCATTCTTCCCCACGTCCACATATAAAAAATCATAGTGTGCCGACACCACCGCCATTAAAACAATACTGTGGAACCCCTTATAATTAAAATAATATGACCCCGAATGGGGTGGTGGCACAATGTGGACATGTTTCCCATCTATAGCCCCTCCACAATTGGGAAAGTCCCAACGGCTGGCAAAATGGGATGCCACAGTCTGCCATTCCTGTGGCGTTGAAGGAAACTGGGAAATCAAAAAAGAAAACCAAAATCAATTAATTTGTAAGCTAACATTGCAAGAAAATTAGACAATTAAAAACATTATTCCCCAGCATCAGTATAACATTCAATAATTTAATTGTTCTGGAATAACTAATATGGAAAGGCACACTTATCAGATTGCTCACCCCCTCTGATGGAACATTGATTACATTTTAGGGGGTTGTGAAATCCCTAAAAAAAATTACTTTGAGGACACGCAGGAATTTAGGGACTAAAAAGGCTACAAGACTGCAGTTGTCGCACTCTGCAGGTGCAGTTGCTAACCAGCTTACAGTAAATGAGGTAATGTAAAAAGGCATTCATGTTGCAAGGAGTACACAATCACATGCAAGGGCAATTAATGAAAACACTTTGAGGCTTGCATATGATTTGATGATGGAAATCAGCAGAGCTTCTGCTCATTTACTAAAGCACTGGAACAAATGCACTTGTAGAGTGCACATGCATTTTGCAAAGTGCCACATATATTTGCTTTAGACAAATCAACACCACAGAACATTCCAGCAAATTTTAACGAGGGTGGGGGTGGGGGGGTTGTGAAATCTAGATAATTGCTCATTAGCAGCCAACTATTTGGAGTGAGTTTAGGTGGGGGGGGGGGGTTGTGAAATCTAGATAATTGCTCATTAGCAGCAAACTATTTGGAGTGAGTTTAGGTGGGGGGGGGGGGTTGTGAAATCTAGATAATTGCTCATTAGCAGCAAACTATTTGGAGTGAGTTTAGGTGGGGGTGGGGGGGTTGTGAAATCTAGATAATTGCTCATTAGCAGAAACTATTTGGAGTGAGTTTAGGTGGGGGTGGGGGGGGTTGTGAAATCTAGATAATTGCTCATTAGCAGCCAACTATTTGGAGTGAGTTTAGGTGGGGGGGGGGGGGTTGTGAAATCTAGATAATTGCTCATTAGCAGCAAACTATTTGGAGTGAGTTTAGGTGGGGGTGGGGGGGTTGTGAAATCTAGATAATTGCTCATTAGCAGCCAACTATTTGGAGTGAGTTTAGGTGGGGGTGGGGGGGTTGTGAAATCTAGATAATTGCTCATTAGCAGCCAACTATTTGGAGTGAGTTTAGGTGGGGGGGGGGGGTTGTGAAATCTAGATAATTGCTCATTAGCAGCAAACTATTTGGAGTGAGTTTAGGTGGGGGGGGGGGGGGGTTGTGAAATCTAGATAATTGCTCATTAGCAGCAAACTATTTGGAGTGAGTTTAGGTGGGGGGGGGGGGGTTGTGAAATCTAGATAATTGCTCATTAGCAGCAAACTAAATACACTCAAACAAAATACATTCCAAATGAGTAGACTAGGTGGATATGTTCCCATCACTTCATGCTGGGAAGGTTATTGAAGGAAAATATACATGCATGACAAAAAATAACAGGAAAAAAATCCAGCATGTGTGAGGATAAAAAGGGGACATTCACACTATATTGCAATGATGGTAAGTAGTGTTTGAAGCAAGAAATACATTATATTATCAAAGATTACATAAAAGAACATGTGATGCTAATAAAAGAAAAATATCTTACCTTAATATAGTCCTTCTGCAGGACCTGTATGATGGCAGAACAGGTCTCTGGGATAATGATCCCCAGAGCCTGGGGGGAGATGCCTGTCGAGAACTTAAGGTCCTGCAGGCTTCTCCCTGTGGCCAAATACCGCAAGGTAGCGACCAGCCTCTGCTCCGGAGTGATGGCTTGCCTCATGCAGGTATCCTGCCTGCTGATATAGGGGGTCAGCAAAGCCAACAAACGGTCAAAAACGGGGTCCGTCATCCGGAGAAAGTTCCTGAAATCCTCAGGATTATTCTCACGGATCTCACGGAGCAAAGGCATGTGACAGAACTGGTCACGCTGAAGCAACCAATTCTTGGTCCATGAACTCCTCCTCGCCCTGTTCATGGACTGGTCTTGGGCTGAAGAATAAACTACAGCACCAAGCACATACAATGCACGAGCTCTACGACGAGTACGTACAGGTAACATGGCTTCAAAACGGTCGGCTGGTCAGAACGCACTAAACAGAACGCACTGAAGAACAGCAAGGCCTGTGAAGAACGACCTGAAAATCAGGAACGAGCGGCCAATAAAACAAAGATTTCTCAATGCCAACTGACCAAACGCACTGAAAAGCAGATACAAACCTCACAAGCACAGACTGAACAACAGTTAAAACGAACTGAAAAATACGAGTCTCACAAGCGCGAATCGTCTCTCACCAAACTTCTACTAACACGAGATAAACACGAGATTAGCAGAAGGAGCCCAAAGGGTGTCGTACGGGCTATTGAACTTCCGTTTTATAGTCTCGTCGGACTTGGTGTACGTCACCGCGTACTAGGCTGTCGTACTTTTGTGTGGTCGTGTGTGCGCAAGTCCGTTCGTAACAAAGTCTGCCGCAAGTCCGCCGAAGGTACGTCGGAAGTCTGTCGGACAGGCTGTCGGACTTTTGTAGACGAAAAGTCCGACCGTGTGTACGCGGCATTAGTCTCACCCGTGGCCACTATTACCTCACAGAAAAGATGGCAGACATCTTTAACAGTCAGCAACATCTCAGAGAAACTGTCAGCTTTCCCCACAATCACCATTACCTCAAGGAGAGGAAGGCAGCCATGTTTAACAATCAGCAATATCTCAGAGGAAATGCTTGGACTGGCAATCTGATACCCAATAATACAGGAGCGCTGGCAGCCTCAGGCAAGCTAATGGATCCGAGTGATGAAGCTGTTATATACACCCGTGGCCACTATTATCTCACAGAAAGGATGGCAGCTATCTTTAACAGTCAGCAACATCTCAGAGGAACTGTCAGTTTTCATCCAAAGCCACCATTACCCCAGGGAGAGGACGCCAGCCATTTTTAACAGTCAACAAAGCGGACAGTTTCACTTCCATCCACCATTACCTCAGAAAAAGAACAGCACCCATCTTGAATAGTCAGCAACAATACCAGAGTGTGCTGTCAGCTTCACTTGCAGCTACCATTACAACAAGGTGTGGTTGGTGGTCATTTACGGAAGGGAGTTTTATAATATCTTCTAGATTGTAAGCTCTAACGAGCAGGGCTCTCTGATCTCTCCCGTATTGATTTGTATTGTAAGTGTACTGTCTGTCCTCATGTTGTAAAGTGCTGCACAAACTGTTGGCGCTATATAAATCCTGTATAATAATAACAATAATATTTCTGTATATGCCTCTCAGTGACTTAAGGTAAGGACTCCAGCCAACTATGGCAATTTCTCTGTGAGTCAAGGCAAAGTTTCTCCAATTATCACTCGCAGTCTCTACATCCCAGTACTGACCTGGTAAACCCTCATCATATCTCATACATCAGTACAGTCTATCTGGAGTTCGAGCTATTAAGCTGAAAGTGGTGCCTCCGCCATTAAGACCAGCGAACAAGGATTGGTGAGAGAGGGTCAAACCCATTTTACACAAATTACAGAAACAAACAGATACTGCATTTTTTTTTGAGGCTTCAAGCTACAAAACACTCAGGTGTGAATGGGGCATTAGAGGTAGCTTAGCTCGCTGATTTTTTTTTTTAACATTCTTGTAACTACTCTGGTGGTCCTGGTTAAAGGTCAAATTATAAACGTGGTGGAATTTGGGCTCAGTCACCTTTAGTGAAAAAAAAATCTCCATATTTAAGTCTATTTCAATTGCATAGTAGTAACTTATTACAAGGTTGTGATTACAGTTATATATCTTTATAAAAGTCCACATGCAGCGCTAAATGAAAAGTAAATCCAAGAAGGGAGAGTTGATAAACTCGTCACCAGTTTCAATGTGTATGGGAAAGCACAAAACACCACGTGGAAATCCAATCTGCTTACCAGACAGCTGTGAAAAGCAGGCATGTAATAGACAGACCAAGACCACAGCTCCGTTCTCCAGCTTTGAGTAGTGGGTGTGTAGAATCCAAGCCAGGAATATGGCTAACATCAGACATTCTCATATAGCCAAATTTTCTTGAACTCCCATATGGGATGTTGAAACATTCACCCAAATGGCCTGCAAAGTTTTCATGTAGGTCCTGCTTTCACAAGGCGTTCAGCAAGTGTAGCCTTGTGTGCTGCATGGTGTCAGGGTATCACAGAGCTCACCTCCACTCCACACTGGGCACTCTGTCAGCAGACCGGCTGTGATAAGGCGGAGCTGAGAATCCCATGGGTGTCTGCCTCTCCCCAGGCTGCTTTGGTGCCGGTTCAGCAGTGGTCTGCTCAGGCTGTGAGTCAGGCACACACAGCACCGAGCTCCGGTTTACAGGCAGCGTGCATCTGACTCAGTCACAATCATTGGTGATTGATGTAGGCCACAGCTGTGGTGCTGTTTGACTGCACCCGGATTGGGGACCCAGTGGTGCAGAGTCATCCTTATTGTTCAGAGCTCTAAGATGTTAATGGGGAGCTTGGTCTTCTCTGGTGACCATGTTTCCTGAACTTTGAGAGACTGCAACACTCCTCCTGAAAGACAGGTATCTGTCATTATCACCTTCCAGGTGTATGGCAAAAAATGAATTCTCTATAGCCAACGCTAGGTTGGAGATCCAGCAAGGTTAGGAATTCCTTGCTTGACTGGATAAAAGCATGAGTTGGTCGACAGGAGCATGCTTTCTCTATGCCAACAAGGCGCTGTATTGGAGAGGTATCAAATGAAGTTAAACGAACAGGATAGCCTTGAAGGAGGCCATCATGAGGTCTAGGAATCTCATGTAAAATCTCACAGAGTGGCATCTCTTTGATCTCAAGTACCGAGTATGAGTTCTGAGAGAGAAAGAGAGCATTTTTTCTCTTGAAAGGCTGTCTACACACTCCCTAGGATAACAGATGGTTCAGAGCATTCTGCAAGCCTGACTGTTCCTCGGAAGATTTTTATTGATTTGAGAGAAGAGGTGAGGGGGTAGAGTTTTGAACTCTAGTTATCCGCGTATTCATCATAATTTACACTGTAATGCCCCATATACACGGTCGGATTTTCCGACGGAAAATGTTCGATGGGCGCCTTATTTTGGAAATTCCAACCGTGTGTAGGCTCCATCGGACAGTTTCCATCGGAATTTCCGTTGCACAAAATTTGAGATCTGGTTCTCAAAATTTCTGACAACAAAATCCGTTTGCGTAAATTCTGATCGTGTGTATACAATTCCGACGCACAAAATGCCACGCATGCTCGGAATCAAGCAGAAGAGCAGCACTGGCTATTGAACTTCATTTTTCTCGGCTTGTCGTACACGTTGTACGTCACCGCGTTCTTGATGTTCGGAATTTTCGACCAACTTTGTGTGACCGTGTGTATGCAAGACAAGTTTGAGCCAACATCCGTTGGAAAAAAAACATGGATTTTGTTGTCGGAATGTCCGATCGTGTGTACGAGGCATTAGAGTGAGGAAGTTTCAAACACAGACCCATTTTCCTAATAGCTGTATATATACGTTTTAGGATGGTGGGGCTGCAGTAATGGTGTAATAAACAGGGTGACCTTGTCTTACCTGACCCTGGTCCCTGCTACCCTATATAGGGTCCAGGCTTCAACTGTCATTGTAGGTCTGCCCTTGAAGGTGTCTTCAGGGTCTGGATTCCATAGAGATGGACCATGACCCTGTATAGCACACTATGGCTAATTACAAGCGTTGCACAAAGTGCCAAGGTGAGTGTCCATGCAGAATCCAGGGCCCTAAGCAACATTACAGGCCATCCCCATGGTTTGGTGTCCAGGTACAGATCCCAGGCTTTTACTTAGGTCGCACCGATCTGCATGCACTGTTCCAATGGTTTTATTACAGGACAATAAGGAGTTGATTGAAGAATCCACAGATAAAACAATAAACTAATTAAAATCGTTGTAAAGGCAGAAGATTTGTTAACCTAATGCATTCTATGCATCAAGATAAAAAGCCTTCTGTGTGCAGTAACCCCCCTCAGTTCCCCTAATACTTACCTGAGGTCTCTCTCTGTCCAGCGATGTCCATGAATGTCTCAGCCGTCCGAGATTCTACTTCCTGATTGACAGCAGCGGGAGCCAATGAAATCACTGCTGTGTCTCAGCCAAAGTCAGCTAGCCAATCAGAGTAGAGAGGGGGCCGGGGCTCCATGACTGAATGGACACAGGGAGCTGTGACTCAGCTCGGGTGCCCCATAGCAAGCTGCTTGCTGTGGGGGCACTGGACAGGAGGGAGGGGCCAGGATCACAGAGGAGGGACCGAGAAGAGGAGGATCCGGGCTGCTCTGTGCAGATACTTTTGACAATATAGTGTATCTTGGGTGGGGGGTTTTAGGTTGTTTGGTGGACTTGAGTGAGGGTTCTAAATGTGTTTAATAGGCTTCCTTGATCATTTCTAAGGCATTACCAGAATTTACATCTGGGTACATTTTCCTTTCATTTAGAGTGATAGTACAATTAAGAATGTAAATAACAATTTCCCCTGTGGGTTTGAAATGATTCCTCAAAATTATATTTATCTGCTGGTAGTGGAGTTCTAATGCAATTGTGCAATGTGTTCCAATGCCTTAAACCGTTGTTCCGCCCACCGCTGCAAAAATTAAAAGCCAGCAGCTACACATACTGCAGCTGCTGGCTTTTAATAATAGGATACTTACCTGTCCTGGATTCCAGCGATGTCGGCACCGCAGCTGTTTCCATCAGCTGTCGGGTGCATGCCACCGCCATTGTAGGTAAGGGAACCTGGCAGTGTAGCTTTGCAGCTTCACGCCGGGAACCCTACTGCGTATGCACGAGGCTCCACTCCTCTCTCCTACTGGCCCAGCGGCAGGGAGATGAGGGGGGAGCCAAGTGGTGACGTCATGGGCCGCGGCCCGGACACCCAGAAGTGGGAACAGGATACCTGTCAAAGACACGTATCCGCTCCCCTCTCCCCCCAAAAGGTGCCAAATGTGGAACCTGAGAGGGGGAGGAGATAAATGAGTGGAAGTTTAAACAACACGGTATCTAATCCCTATGTTAATCAGAAGTGGAAAAAAACAAATATTGGGACTTTCAGACACCAGAAATTATTATAAATATAAATACGTAGAGAGGTATCTGAAAGTCCCAATCCTCATTTTTTCCACTTCTGTGGGGTTCTCTAATGAAGATCTAAATCAAGGAAGACCAAAGAGGTAGTGGCACAGACATATTCAAAGCTAACCTATATTATTTTTTTATTGTAGCAAGTACACAAAGGGAGGTATAGAAGTCAAGGGTGTGCCATCCTATATTATAATCAGGTCATCTATATAGCATCCATAAAAATTTTTAGATGCAAATGGGTTGTTTTCCCATGTGTGTGCTTTCCCAGAAGTGAAGTTGGCATAGTGAGCACATTACTGCCCATTACTGTGCCCTTCACTTGCAGGAAGGCTTGGTTTTGAACAGGAAAGCAGTTGTGTTATAATGAGAACCTAGTGCAATCCATTAAGAATTCGGATTGAGGTGTGAAAGGGACAACCAGATGTTGGCTAGGTTCTGCTCATAATGCTTTAGTATATTCAAGAAATGTAATGAATTGCAAATATAGGACGGAAGCGATATAATTATCTGTTGTAAAAATAATCTGTATATTCAGAAAGATCACTGGTTTTACCTATTGGAAAAAAAAAAAAAAAAAATCACTGGTAAGGCTATCTATGGAGATAATTAAGGGTCAATGTGGTAGGGTGTCTAAATTTTTTAAAACTATTGGCATGTGGTAAAATAATATTATGTATGAAAAATAGGTATTTGACATTTTTGTTATTTTTTTTTTTTTTTTATTAGTTGTTTTAATTCTATCTTGTATTTCGTTAGTGGTTATTTTTGGCAAGTTTACTGTATGTTGTGATATCTGAAATGAGTCAATTTACTTCTTTTATGTTATCACTGTTTTGTTTAGCAATGCCAACCCCTTTGTCTGCTTGTTTTAGAACGATGTCGTGATTAGCCATGAGCTCTCAACGTTAACATTTTTTTATTGCTTTGTGACGGGGTAAATTCTCTCCTCTCCACCTGTGAGACTTTCACAACCTAGCCACATACTGTAAACACAAAAAAGACAGAGGGCGCACAGACCTAGTGCATTATCCTAAAACCATTGCTTTATTAATGTAACACTTACCATTAATTATGCTCACAAGATGGAAAATGTAACAAGCGCATCACATGTTGGCTCTGGGGAAGAGGCTAGACCTCGAAACGCATTAGCTTATTGGATCTTCACCTCCTGGCACATGATATGATGCAATGTGGACATAATGACACTGTACGATGTGATGCGCTTGTTACAGTTGTCATCTCGTGAGTATAACACTTACTGTTTATTACATTAATAAAGCAATTGTTTTAGGATAATGCACTAGGTCTGTGTGCCCTCTCTGTCTTTTTGTGGTTTCAGTTGTTCCAGACTTCCCCAGTCTTAAGATGGCAGCAAGACAAAGTGCATCTATACAAGCCAGGACTGAGATATAGCCTGCATACATTGTATGAGTCCACTCCCAAGCGCAGGAGGTTTTTTCTGTTTGTGTGGATTTGTAGCCACATACTGTAGAGGGGCCCAAAATCCAAGGAACACATTCAGACATTCTGGGGGGCATAAGTTATCCATCTAATTTCCTGACTACCTATAATATTTTTGGATTCCCTGGAGTATCAGGACAGTAGAAACACCCACAAAATGGCCACATTTTAAAGAGTAAACACCCAAAGATATTTTGAGGAGGCAAGTCTTTTTAAGACTATTTTTTGAAACAGGTATTTGGGAAATGTAAAAAGCAAATGTCATTTTTATTTATTTTTTTACAAAAAAGTTTTCAATTAAAGAGGAACTGCAGTCTGCTCACATAATTTGTAATTAAAACATCTTTGCATTCTAAAGCTTCCATCCAACCACTTTGCATATTATTTTATATATACTGTGATCCTGTAGTTGCCAAATATGCTGCAGAAATATCCCTCCACTGAGCCTGGCTGCAATCATTTTAACTGTAGGCAGCTGAAGCTGCTGCCTGTTCACTTCCTGGATACACATAGACACACAGAGGCACAACTCCAGCTCTGCAGCTCTCATTGGCCCTCTTATGATTCACTCCTCTCCCTTTCCTGGCAAAACTCTCACGAGAGTGAGAGCTGTGCATGATGTCATACACCTAAGCTTTTTTCCATACAAGAAACAGGAAGTGGGCTGTGTAAGGTATTTCCTGGCAGAAAAAAAATGTTTTACTATCCAAAGTTAAAACAACAAGGCCAGAAGATTTAATAGATGGAAAGATGAAAAAAAAAAAATGACTGAAGTCCCACCTTAAGATATTTCCCACACACATCATAGGCATACTTAGAATTACACCCCAAAACACATTTTGCTGCTCCTCTAAAGTATGGGGATACTACATGTTTGAGCTTTTTTGCGGTTTAGAGTATGCACCAGACATTGTATTTTGTGTTCCACACAAATCAACCAACTGTATCAAAAACAGTGTACTGTAATGGTCACCTCTGTAAGAGTGGTCAGGATATAGCTTAATGTACTGTCACCTATAGCAGTTCCCATTTCTAGAAGCCAAGCAAACATGCCGATTTGTAGATGGCTGCCCCTAGGAATGTCAGGTTCACTGGCCAGTAGGTACAGGATGCTGAAGAAAGGAAGAAAAAAAAAAAAAGGAAGAGGTCCTGTGGTTCCATCACTGCAGCTGTTCGAAAGTGATGGCTAGGACTGGTGTCTTGCAGGAACATAGTTAGTAAGATGCGTCAGTTCAGGCAGCGACATAGTCAGCAAACAGGCAAAGGATCGGCTCAGGCAGCAGGCAGAAATGTGGTCAATAAACAGAGGTTGGGCGCTGATCAGGAACACTGTTGCTAGCATACACTGGTCTGGTGATACTGGGACTGGTGTAACAGTGGTCAGGAAAAATGTTGCTGGCTGCACTGATTGTAGGGTGGCAGCAATAGGAAACACGGTTTCTAGCTATGCTGGTGTGGAGAAATTGTGAATGGTGTGGTGGTAATTGGAGACACTGTGACTGACTACACTCTTTAACAAGTGAGGATGAGGGCAGAAAAACCTTGCAGTTGGGCTGCAGTTTTACAGCTCCAAATCCACTACTCCCTTTAGCTGCAAAGGCAGTGGCCATGGATGTACACATTGTGTGGTTGCGATGCTTTGCTTTTGCAGTTATGGAGGAATTATACACCCCATACACCTTCTGATTGTGAACAATTTAAAGCGAAAATAAAAGCCATCCATAAAACCATTTCCTTTCCGGCACGTGCCAGAAATGTAACACCACTCCCATTGGTTGTGCTGTCAACCAAATTGTCAAAACATCCAGTATCTGGTGTCTAAACTGATTACATGTGCAGCATCATGGCAGTTGTAGATTAAACAGAGGCAAAGATGACAGCTTCCTTGGCTGAAAACGATAAGGGGGGGGGGGGGGGGGGTTTACTTACACTTTAAGTGAAGGGGGGTGCTTGTGCAGGGTCCAAGGGTTTAAAGCAGGTGGTGAGGATGGAATACAATGCCTTCTTCCCACCACCTGTCCAATGATCTCTGAGAGCACCGCACATGTGAACAAGTCTTTAAGCCTCATTCTCAGGGAGCATATGCATCCGTGCCCTGTGTGACAGCTGTGTTTGCCCAAGTGTTCAGTGCACGTAGTTCCACTCTAGTCAATTTGGACACAGACGCTGCCCCCAATGAAACATCCATGCATTTGCTCCATCCCACTTGACCTGAATGGAACACCTGTGCTTCCCCATCTGGGTACACTTGGCTGTCACCTGGGACACAGATGCATATGCTGCATGGGAACAAGGCTTTATGGTGACACTGGGACTGGTGTGGCTGTGATCAAGGATATTGATTGTTTGCACTTGTCTGTGGCTGTGATCAGAGACAATTCCCGAAGACATACAGTGATATCAGAACAGCCAGCCATTGTACATGATAATCGCCACAGCAGCACAATGTCACTATAGTGATATTGCACTTGTTCTGGTGACTGTATGTATATATAAAAAAAATACTGTCACCAGATTAGTGCACTGTACTGATCAGAGACACTGACTGGTGAATTGACATACTGGGCCATCAGTCAGCATCTCTGATCAATAGATACAGTGCCAGTACGGGGGGGGGGGGGGAGTGGTGTTTTTTTATTGTACTCTGATTGCTTACTACTGTCCTGATCCTGTGAGCAGTAAGGTGTTTCCTGTCATAGTCGATGGCAAGTGCCAGCAGGGGACTCAAAAGAGGAGGTAAGGGACCGCTCTGTGCAATACCATTGCAAAGATCAGGTAGATTTCATTTTTTATTTTTAGAGAACATTTTATTTTAATGCAAAAAAAAAAACAAAAAAAAAATAAACCTTTACAATCACTTTAAACTCAGCAAGAATTTTTTTTTTTTTTTTACGAAAACAGTTTATATCTTCATGTGCAAAATGGTATTGGTAAGTTTGTGCAAAAATGACAATCTACCTGTCAAAGGATGCCCTCCAGCACTGCACTGTCAGTGCTTGGGCACTTCCATCTTCTGCTGGTCTTTCTTCTGGGTTCACTCTGTTCAGCCGCTTGTGAGGCCAGGCCATGATGATGTCACACCTGCACATAGGAGTCGCTTGACCATGGCAGAGAGTGGGAGCCATAAAATGTACTCTGTGCTGTGCTTACATGGCTCACAGTACATTACCACTGACAGGCAGGAAAATGTATTTATGACAGAAGAAACCCTTAGGGGTTTCTCTATCATAAAAACTCTGCTTGTCAGCAGTTTTGTTACGATTATCTTGTTACCTTTTACCATGTTAAAGAGGAGCTTCAGTGCGCGCCCCCCCCCCCCCCCTTCTCCACCAAAAAATTAAAAGTCAGCAGCTACAAATACTGTTGCTGTTGACTTTTAATATTAGGACACTTACCTGTCCAGGGATCCCATGATGCCAGCAACCCAGCCAATTTTTTCAATCGGCTCTCGGGTGCTGCCACCACCATTCCTTGTAGGGGAAAACGGCAGTAAAGCCTTGCAGCTTCACAGCCGGTTCCCTACTGCGCATGCACAAAGCGCTTTTTGAATGGCCCAGCTTCAGGAGGAGGAGGGGGCCAAACTTCCGGGGGATCTCGCCACGGAGTAAACAAGTGGAGCTTTAAGCATTTTCTCTATGGACAGCTTTGTGTATGCCCTTTCTCAGCCTGTTAGCATTTTAATAAATTAACCAAAGTTCCTTTTGTACTAATATCACACAAAAAGCAAACATGACAAAATGCATCCTAATAAACCTCTAAATCCACTGTTGTAGTTGTTTTTTTTAAACTTGCAATGCCATGTTCTGCTTTCAAAAAAAGTCTCCCTACAGAAGATAATTAGTTGATAATGTTGTACATCACATAACTAAAATAAACATTAGCTTGAATATACAAAATAGCTTGAATATACAAAAACACGCCTTAAAGCATAGATGTTGTCCACATCAACCAGAGTCCAGTTGTTCATTTTCGGATAATATATTTAGAAATTGTTCAGCTTTCACCACTCGTTCATGTGTGTGTAATACATACTGTAAAGTTAGGGATATTATTTTTGGTCTGCTACTTTCCTTAGTGCATTTTGCAGGGACTTCTTCATGAAAGTCTGGTTAGAGTTAAGTGCACTAGTTAAAGGTCCAAGATGAGCCAACTGAATCTGAAGCAAAACAAATATATGTTATTTTTAATGTGTACAAGCTGTATGTTGTTGTAATAAGCCTGCAATTGTATTGTTCAATTACAGTGCCACCTACTGCTGAAATAAGCTTTAAATCGGCTACTAGAAAATTAGATCTTGTTAAAAGCAGGCAACTCACATTTAAAAGCTTCTGTGTTAAAGATAGGTTCCAGTTAAGAGCAACTTTAGCTATGCTCATCAGAATTATGTTGACAATTTTTAAAGCATTTGATTGCAGCAAAAAACAAAACAGATCTGGACAACATAACAGAACAAGACGACCTACAACCAACCTAATTGATAGTAAACCACACAAAAAGCAAGTCCCACCATGCCTGGTGTTATGTTTTACAGTTACCATTCATGGTTAATTGCATTCATAAATCTAGTAATTTTTGGAATCTACAGCTGGTTTAAATACCCTGAAATTTACTATGTGTATGTAATGATAAATGAATCTTTTTTTTTAAATTGTGTTTTAAACAAGCTTTTAAAAAATGATTTATGAATTTCTGGGATGGATATTTTTACATTGGCCCAGCTTAGACCAACTTAACTAAGCATATACCATACCTGGCACATCCCCTTGGGAGCTAGAAATGACTGTAGTAGGTACCGCTTGCTTTACCTTTGGTTATACTTTAAAAGATGTGGGGATATGTAATATTTGGTGCCTACCATACACGATTGACTTTATGCACCTATTTATATGTATTTGTACATAAACATTTCCATTTATATACATCAAATGGTTTATATCAACGCCAGCACAAGTTACGCTTATTAAAACATAAAATGATGTTTTGCAGACACTATTTAAAAACTCTTACCAGGTTAGGTTTGCTAGTCAGGAGAACCAATAACAATTTGGAAAAAGTCACAGACTTTGAAAACTTCTCAGCAGCTTCACATAGATAGTTTAAAAATGGGTCAAACTCGGACTGACAGAATTTATCCTGAAAGAAAAACAAAATATGGGAAAAAAATCATTTGGTAACAGAATGGGATTGTCTGACCCAGTAAAATCTTTCTTGGGAGTCTAACTCCATGACAACAAAATGTTAGTTTATACTGCTGCCCACAGGAAGATTGGACGCTAAAAAAAAAAAAGTCTCTAGGCCAGACTAGGATAAAACCCTTCCAGTATGCCTCAGTTTGTAACAAGCCATATCAAATCATAATCATAAAAACACAGAATGTGGAGACCTGTGTTCCTCAATGGACTCCAAGCGCTGAAATAGACACAGGCACGATTTACTTTATAGTCTATGAGTTAAATTGCACTAAAGTCATCAAAAAGTAATGCAGGAACTATTTTTCAAATTGCACCAGTTCAAGTTGCACAATTTGTAAATTGCATGTCGCACCGATGTGATCCAGGGCTAAGATAGGATTTTTGTACTCACAGTAAATACCCTAATTTTTCTTTCTCACCTATTGAAAGACACAGGAAGTCGTGTCAGGACATTCAAAGGCAGTGCAACAGAGGGGATAGCAACCGCAAACAACCACTAAAAAGGCCCAACAAACCAAGACTGGAGATGATAGAAAAAGGCAAGACCCGATGGCAAAAAAGTATGGGAGACTAAGTTTGATGCCAGAAGACCAATACAGTACTCACACTGGTAAGGAATAAAAAACAAAAACACAGAACTTCCCAATGGGGACAGACTCACAACTTAGGTGTTAACATGGAGAAGGAACTCTTCCCCAAGGACTGGGTTTGGGTAGAGGAATCGGAAATTATGTACTTGTAAGGAAGGCCAGAAACTCCCTAGGCTGGGGAAGGCTCTACATCTCAACGCACCTGATCCACCAGATCTAAAAAAATAAAGGGGGGTACATGGCTGGAAGGACAGCCAGAGCCAACATCCACTTCATTAGGAAGGGGACCAACCAGAGAGGAATCCTGAAAACAACTTGGTTTTAAAGAAACCAATGAGTAGAACAGTGGTCCTTATACCCCTTTAAAGAACTAAGTTTTGATTTGTTGAGTCAGCAAGGCAAATACAGCAGATACAGAGGGTTTCCTATACAGAGTAGGCAAATCTCAAATAAGCAAGGAGGAAAACAGATCAGATATAACGGAGGACCAAGTTATCTGTATGGAAAGGGCAACAATAGGGCAAGCTCTGAAGAAAAACCTTGTCTGAAAATAAATAGTCTTTTCTTAAAACAATAAATATGCACTCACATTTACAAGATATTAAAAAGTGTATCAATAAGTCTCCAGCAGGTGGCGACTTTCCAGGTCATCAATATTGAGGTGGTGGATGTGATGTAAGGTGCTTGGAACCAGGAAGTTAACCAGGGGAACCCCAGGAAGAAGACCAAAAAATGACTCTTTATGTAGTTTATCATTCCATGCCTATTGTTATTTTTGGCAGTTGCACTAGTGCCCCCCTTTTCTTGCACCTGGGTATATTTAGGGTGTTAATGCCCTTTACAAATCTATTTTAGTTCCTAAAAACAAGAACGCTCCAAGTGCTCGGCCCGCACTGCCTACTCACAGTGAGTTTTCAGAGACAGGGTCACACCTGGGTTTGTACCACAGCTCTAAACCTAGATCGCTCTGCTAACACAGTATACACGGTCTGGAAAGTGCCACAATGTAGAGCCCAAAGGTCACATTCCAGGCTAGCCCCGAACATCTGGTCAAGTGAGTCTAGGTACAGCATTCCAAAAGTCCAGTTTAGGAAAGAATGGATCAAGGAGGCTTGAAACTCAAACTTATAACATTTGTATTATGTGTTTTTTTTCTGGATTGTTGGTTGATATTCTGCCTCTATCATTTAAAATAAACCCATGGTAAAAATTATAGACCCTTAATTTCTTTGCAAGTGGGCAAACTTACACAATCTGCAGGGATCAACTACCGGTAATTATTTTCCCCACTGTAGATTTAGCATCTTTGCCTGCAGTTCCTCTTTACCTCTGTCTCAGTGATACTAGGATCATGCCTACCAATAATCTGACTTTACAACCATTTTAGATTTTCTGTAACAAAACCCTTAATGCCCCCCTTCCTCTATATACATTTATCTGCTAGTATGATAAATTATGAATAATGATAATCTTATATTGTGGTGGGTCCCCTATGATAGTTTGCTCACCTTCTTGTCAATCAATAAGTGCAGGATAATGATAGCAACTTCAGTACATGATGTATCAAGAATCGGACTGAAAATAAACCAAAAACAAATATGGATAACCACCATTAATTGTGTCAAACAAGGGAAAAAAAAGTGTTAGGTAAAGGCTAACAGGTTTCTCTCACAGTATAATATAACAGCAGGTTTTGGTATGTATTTGTCTGTTTATTACCTGAAGTAGTTCCTTAGCCAACAATTATAGCAAGCCTGTGATTCCTGAGCTGAAGCTTCACAGGAATTATGTATGCTTCCTACATAGACAAGGTAGCAATGACTCAAACACCATTGGATGTAATAGTCAAGCCCCTGCCACAAGTTCAAAACTTGGGGGGGTTTCACAGTTTCATAGTAGGTAAGGTTGAATAAAGACAATAGTCCATCCAGTTCAACCTGTGTAGGTGCACGTGTGTCAGTGTCTATAATGATTTCCCATATACCTGTATGTTGTGTTCTTTAAGATGCACATCCAAGAGTCTCTTAAAAATATCCATACTCCCCGCAGCCACCACCAACTGTGGAAGAGAGTTCCACATCCTTATTGACCTGACAGTAAAAAAACCCCTGTGCAGTTTAAGGTTAAACCGCTTCTTCATCAATCTCATTGTGTGGCCTCGTGTCCTCTTACACCCTTTGAGAGTGAATAGTTTTTTCCTATGCTGGGATTGCCATTGAGGTATTTGTAAATTGCCATCATATCTCCTCTCAAGCATAGTTTCTCCAGCGAGAATATATTTAGTTTGCAGTCATTCCTCATAATTGAGGTCCTCCAATCCCCTTATTAGTTTTTTTGCCCTTCTTTGGGCTCACTCCAGTTCCAGCACATCCCTTCTGAGGACTGGTGACCAGAACTGGACAGAATACTCCAGATGTGGCCTAACCAGAGTTCACAGCCCTTTTAAAAAACAGTTCATCAACATATTTTTACTAAATTGTTTGCCTGGATTCCTTAATACATGGCTATGCCTGCTTGCAGTGAAAAATGTTCAATTAATATAAGCATTCTTAATCACAAGTAATGGACCATTCACACTATGTGCAGTTACCTTAAAACGTGAAAGGACCTCTGCACTACTATCCAATGGCACATATGTTGCCGTGTGCTGCAAAAGACTAAACGTGTTGCTGCAAAATCTGTAGTGTACACATGACCACCAAAATAATCAAATAATTCTAAAAAATGATTTCGCGCAAAACACACAAATGCAGAAAAAATAAAGAATATACAAAATTCCTAGGTGTGACCTTAATGTGAATATCAGTGTTAAGTCACCAGTGAAGATTTAAAAATATAAATAACATAAATAACGTAAATAAATGTGATGATAAGATTCTGTGAGTAAGCTTCATATATAATGCAATCTGCTGATGCTAATAAAACACACAATTAGTTCTCTGTCAAGAAAATCTCTTCAGTGTGTACAACATCCATAGTGCTCTTATTAAGGAAGTTCATTGGTGATTAATGGTGTTTAAATAGGTGACAGTCGATCACTGTGCGAACTCTGCATACATCCATGCTCACATTGCCCTTACCTTCATGGGCTGAGATTAAAGCCTTATGAGAAGTGCTGACTGGTGATGGACACGGATGTTCCAAGTGTTGCCAATCGATGGTAGTGAACTTTGGATGGATGGATGGATGATAGATGACCTTGCTGGATCCTAGATAGATTAGACTCCGGTTTCCGGTACTTGTGCCAAGAAAACATAAGGGGAAAAAACAGGGGGCCTCCAATGGTGTAGTATAAAAAATTGGTTTTTATTAAAAAAAATAAAAGTAACACACAAAACGCACTCTGGATCCAATGTCTGTAATAGTACAGTGTGCGGCAGTACGCCGCTGCTACCCAGTGCTAGACTTCCGGTACACAGTGTCAGCAAAGGGGGTGAAAAAAGTTTAGCTGCTGTATGGATCAATACTTCTGGTTCCTACGCGTTACGTCACGTGACCTTGTGACTTCCTCGTCCCTGATCCAGCAAGGTCATCTATCATCCATCCATCCAAAGTTCACTACCATCGATTGGCAACACTTGGAACATCTGTGTCCATCACCAGTCAGCACTTCTCATAAGGCTTTAATCTAAGCCCATGAAGGTAAGGGCAATGTGAGCATGGATGTATGCAGAGTTCGCACAGTGATCGACTGTCACCTATTTAAACACCATTAATCACCAATGAACTTCCTTAATAAAAGCACTATGGATGTTGTACACACTGAAGAGATTTTCTTGACAGAGAACTAATTGTGTGTTTTATTAGCATCAGCGGATTGCATTATATATGAAGCTTACTCACAAAATCTTATCACATTTATTTACGTTATTTATGTTATTTATATTTTTAAATCTTCACTGGTGACTTAACACTGATATTCACATTAAGGTCACACCTAGGAATTTTGTATAGTCTTTATTTTTTCTGCATTTGTGTGTTTTGCGCGAAATCATTTTTAGAATTATGTGCAGTTACCTGCCCTTTTCCTCATGGAGAAAAGCAGGTAACAGCGATTACACACAGAATACAATAGCTTTTTGTGCGTCATGTTGAGAACTGAATGCAATGCACTGTGTTCCAGAGCTGTGCGATATTATGCAACATGTTTGCATAATCACTTCAACCACTATGATGTTATGCCGAGTAAATAGATACCGAACATGTCATCCTTTAAAATTGTGCACGCTTGAGAAATAGCGACAAACTACAATACTTAAAAATCTCCATAGGAGACGCTTTAATTTGTTTTACAGGTTACCAGTTTAGAGTTACAGAGGAGGTCTAGCGCTAGAATTATCACTCTCCCTCTAATGTTCTCTGTGATATCTCACGTGTGGTGCGAACATCGTTTACATGTGCATGTGTGACTTGCGTATGCATTCGCTTCTGTGCACAAACATAGAGGGATGAGAGTGTTTTAAGAAAAATTTTTTTTCTTTATTTCTTTTTTTGAACACTTTTATTCCTATTACAAGGAATGTAAACATTTTTTGTAATAGCAATAAGGGATAACAGATCCTCTTTATGGAGAGATCTGGGGTCTATAAGACCCCAAATCTCTCCTCTACCTTTCCTCGTCTGAAGAAAAAAAATACTGGGGTTATGGCTGATAGCTTCAGCCATAGCCCCAGTAAACCGCTTGCAAGCTGCGGTCGGCAAGTGGATAATATCACAACGCTCTGCATGGTCCCGCATGTCACTGCACTGCAAGCGCAGCTACATGAATTAGGTGTCGGTTTCTACAGTTCATATAAGGTTCTGTCAAAAAGGGGGACTATGGGATGCGATAAAAAAACAAAAAAACAAAAACAAAACAAACAAAAAAAAACACAACACCACTACCAACACACACACACACACACACACACACACACACACACCGCCCACTGTTGCACAGTTCTGCAGCCCAAAACTGCAGGACAGTATAAATAGGCCCTAAGCCAGACAAGACAAGTTAAACCTATTGCTCACCTAAAACATAGATGCAGCTGATGTGGCTGAATACATTCAGAAACCATTCGACAAAGAAAATCAGCATACACAGTGCCTAACAAAGAAAAGCCATAAAGAAGAGCAGTAAATAGAACCATCAGCTCAACACAGTACCACATTGCTGTCTTTGGACGATTCAAGAACATATAAATTGGAAACAGGTGCCTACCTGGTTCTGCTTGAATTAATATAGGGCCAATAAGACTACTGCAGGCAGAATAGGCATATTTGTTGCAAAACATAGAAAGTGCTGCAGTGAGTGTACGGGATGCTGGTGAAGTGAGTGAGAGCACCTAGAAAAAACAAAGCTCAAACATTAGTAACGGGAAAAAACAAAGCTCAAACATTAGTAACGGATTGCAGTATTTGAATTGGTAAAAAAATGGGCCCTAAAATGTCATGTAAATGTTTGGGTGTATCAGGCAAAATGATACTTTTGGCAGACTCTCTCACCTAAGCCAAACAACTCCTGTATGGAACAAATTTAAAGCGGACCTTGCAGTCATGGCCAAGTGCCACCCTGTCTGAGATGCAAAGCTCTGGCACTCACAGAGGCCGAAATTGCCACTAACCACAACCTACACAATGCTATTGATACATCACTATGATGGCAGCCTCCATGTCCAATGAAAATATACACAAGATAAAGGAGACATGAAAAGCTGTCACTATAAGGAAGTATTGGAGCTTTGCCTCCCATAAGACAGAAAGGTGTAAGAGGCCTGCATCTCATACCTGCAGTATTTTACCCCCTCTTCAAATATTATTCCAGGTCAGTCGTGGTCTACTTACTAGCTAATAATATAATAGAGTACCTTAACTGCAGCCCCTGACATCCAAGGAAGCCACACAGAATAATCAGCGTTTGTGATGCTAGAAAAGGATAGTCTGGCACACTGCTGAATCTGGTCTGAGACTGGAGATGTGCTACAGGTGTATTTGAAAGCTTCAGGAGACTGTTAGATCCCTTTCACACTGAGGCGCTTTCGCGCTAAAAAAAGCGCATGAAAAGCTCGCGAAAACCTATTTCCATTAAAATCAATGAACGTTTCACACTGGGGCGGTGAAAAAACTCCTAAAAGCAGCATCTTTGCTAAAAAAGCGTCTCAAAGACGCCCCTCTCCATTGAAATGAATGGGAAGCGCCTCAAAAGCGCACAAAAAGCACTTCAAAATGGTTCTTTTGAGTCACGTGACCTTCAGAAAAGCAAAACGCTAACACCTCAAAAGCGTTTTATTGGCAGTTTTCAAGCGCCTCAGTGTAAAAGGGGCCTTAGGGATTGGGATATATTACATGAGACTACTTAAGATCACAACCACTACAGTCCCTTTACAAATTGTGCTCCAACTAAAGGCCACATCATATATAACAAAAGGGCTGCAAGATGGGCAATAGGGATCCAAGTTCTTTGATTGTCTAGCTCCTGGCACCAATACAAACATCTAATTTCTCACGAGAGCCAGTGAGACATTTTGTGAAATACAAATTAAACTGCATGGCATTAGGTCAATAAAAACACACTGATGGAAAATAAATACAGCACACTTTGATTCAAAATGTTCCCAGTATAGTACTTTAACACTATCAGAAATACAATAAAAAGCTGTCTTTATAGAATGTAAGGTTTACCCTATCCAGGAAGAGGCTTTTGGCTAGTGACTTGGCATGGGCATAACTAATGTCTGGTGATACCGTATCAAGGTGAACACAGAGCTGAAATAGGCACTTTAGGGAGAGTTGTGCAATGCCCACATTAGAGAAGAGAGTTTCCAGCTGTAAAGAGAAACAGGATAACAATAATAAATGGCTCACATCATGCACAAAAAGCAACGCTACATAACCCATAGAAAACAAACTATAAATGAGATTTTCTTGTTCTGTGTTAATGCACAAATATAACACTATTTGAGAAAAATCAGCAGACACAGGGGTTGATTTACTAAAACTGTAGAGTGCAAAATCTGGTGCAGCTCTGCATAGAAACCAATCAGCTTCCAGGTTTTATCGTTAAAGTTTAATTAAACAAGCTGAAGTTAGAAGCTGATTGGCTAACATGCATAGCTGCACCAGATCTTGCACTCTCCAGTTTTAGTAAATCAACTCCACAAATCCATTTAGTGATACTTCCACTCATTCACAAATGAATGCCACTGACGTATTTTTCCAGCTGATCAGTATAAATTCAATACAGCAACATCATAAGATGCACAAAAACTGATCCCTCTGAAGACTTGGCTAAAAATATAAAATTATTTTAAATCATAAGGAGCTCTAGGAAAGCTGCATGCAGGCATGGTTGCTGTAGGTCTAAAAGTGCTATGATTCTTTGCCCCCTGCACTCTGATCACTCTGAGTGACCAAAGGATGTAACCAATGATCAAGAAAGGTTGCATACCTGTAACGGGCTACACAAATCAAATAGTTTGTTCAGCTCTGATAGAAATTCATGGTCCAGTGACTGAAACATAAGAAGACACAACCGTAAGCTCACTATCAAAAACCTTACAAGCTCTTTTCATAATAGGGCAATTATCTCTGTCATTACCTCAGACTCCATGTTAAGGTAAAGGAACTGCTTGAGCTTAGGCACATGAGCCTAAAAAAGATGACAGGCAAAAAAAAAAAAAAAAGAAAATCTCACTAAATTGCATTATACATCACAATTTTAAAAAAACACAAGCATACATATTTTTTTTTCCCTTAAAAGCAGAAGTAAAGTCTGCTGTACCCCCCCCCCCCCCGGCCCCCCAGGTGGGCTATGCCATAATGTACTAATGCACAGCATATTAGTACATTATGGCAAACTTACCAGTCATATGGTGTCCTCCCAGCACAGCACTGGGCCAGCGAGGCTTCCATCTTTGCCCTGTCTTCCTTCCGGGTCTTGTGCCTTCGGCCACGCACGGAAGTCACATCACTGCAGCACAGATCGGGGGCCAAACGGGGCTGTAAATTTTTGCTGAGCTGCACATGCGCAGCGCAGTGAACAGGACAACTGACAGGCAGAAGGATGCATTTATGGCAACAAGGCAATAGGGCCTCTGCTGCCATAAATAACCTACCGCTCAGCCATTTCAAGAAAACACAAGTTTACTTTCTCTTTAATAAATATTACATTCCTTTTTTAGGACCTTCCAAAAGAGCAGGACAGCCACAGTCCACTGTTCATCTTGTGACTGGCAGCCAAATAAGGCTCATTGTATGGAATCCACTATCTATTATCAAAGACCTATAGTGCACAGCTGCCCAACGGTATCCTAAGAGCCTTATATGGCTTACAATACATCTGATATTGGTTAAAGAGGCCCCATAACCAACACTGTTGATGAAAGCACAGACAAATCAAAATTTTAAATGCTTATTTGCAGCATGTTTCTATTCTATGAACATTTTGTTTGCACTTGAGGCAACAATGCCTCAAAACAGGCTAGCAAATTTGACTGCTTAAGAAAGAGTCTATTCCCTAGCACAGCCCCTTCCTTTCTTGTATGTTATAGCCCTGTCTTCTGTGGATGTTTAATTCCTGTTGGTACTGACCCAACTCCTCTGCCCTTCCCCTTACTTCCATACAAAAAGTTTTACGTAGTGGACAGGGGGGGGGGGGGTGTAGTGAAATGCTACAGAGCAGGGGTGCTCATCCTGTGGCCCTTGGAGCCCTCTGATGTGGCCCATGACCTTAAACCAGGGAAGTGCATGCCGATTGTGACCTGGGCTTGTCAACATTCCATCCCAGAGCATCAGAGTGCATCAAGCCAGCACTAGCAGTGGAGGAAGCAGGCCGTGGAGAGAACAGACGCTGTATAAGCTGATGCTTGCTCTGTAGTGCCAGCTCCTGTCCCAAATGGAGTGATACCAAGTGCAGACTGGAGACCGATGCCAGGAAAAGCTGGAAGAGGGAAAAAAAAGCTCAGTGTATTTAACAATAAATACACTGGGCATAATAGCTTTTGCAAAGGGCATATTAGAACTTAGACATCTATTATGTGTTGTGCACTTTCTAAAAGCACATGAAACCCGCAGGATATAATAGAAGTCTATGGCTAAGTGTATCTAACCCACAGGAAAGCCACAGGTGCACTGCAACCGTGGATTGGTGTGAAAGTAGCCTAATACTGTAGTTGTTAAACCCTTTTAGAAGTTCTAATATGCACATTGCAAAGGCTATTATGCCTGGTGTATGAATTGTTTAATATACTGAGCTTTTTTTCATCTTTCAGCTTTTGCTGGCATCACTCTCCAGGCTGCTAGAAAGTACCCATGGTAGCTGCCTTATAGGGGGCTCAGGACAGTAAGGGCTTGTTTATAATTTGTGATTTTGGGGAGTGGTAGAAAAAAGTTGAGACATGTTTTTCCACAACCCCCCCAACCACTGGTGTAGTGTCAGGGGGTCGCAATGGTGGCCTTGTCCCATGCTCCAGGGGACCCGTGCAGGCTCCCTATAACATTCTGTTTTACTTGGACAGGAGGGGATGCAAGGGTGCCATATACAAGAAATGATGCTCTTGATTGTCCCCCTGCAACTGCTGAAAGCCAGCTTCTCCTCCCCTTCCTCCTGCTGGCATTCAGCCCCTGCAGGAGGAAAATGTTCATTATGCTATTCAAAGTTCGAAATTCTGAACACTTAAATTTCATTGTGGCTCACAACCGGCTACCAAATCACTTAAGTGGCCCTCGCTCTTCAAAATGATTTAGTGCCCCTGCTATACAGCTCTGATTTTACTGACATCACATCTAGGATAACAGCACCCAGCAGTAGTCTCAGGGCTTCTGACTGTCTACACAAGGGAGGCTTTTGAAGATAAAAAAAACAAAAAAAAAGCCTGAAATAGGTTAGATGCATGAATGCTGAAATAGATAGTCTGAAGATGGAGTCACTTTAAGCAAGCGGACCTTTACCTCAATAGATGCAGGTAAAACTGCTATCTCTTCTGAGGCTTCTGTGTGAGCTTCTTGCAGAGAGCTCAGTGGCTGTGAGTCCATAAACAATTTGTTTGTGTCATCATTTACATGATCGGTTTCTTTGTCTTCTATCTGTGGTCTGCTCTCAAAATCCATAGTCTGCTCATCTTCCATGGAGACACAGCGATTTTTATACCAGCCTAATTTAAAATGACCATGTGGTGTCTGATTTAGCTGCTTGCAGAGAGTATACAGACTTTGTGCCACCTCAGGACTTTGTAAAGGAGTCTGAATGCTGCTACCAGTCAGAAAACGTTGCCTCATGTAAAGCAACCAGGCATCTGAGAAGTCATTTTCTACACTGATGGTCTGCAACCAAAGCTGGATGGCTGGAGCAGGCAGCTGAGGATATATAAGGTCCAGAAGCCTAAATAAGTTCCTTTGTGTTTGGAGGGGAAGCAAGACAAGTTTTGGTTTTCTGAGAATAAACAAAAAAAAAAAAAAAAAAGATTAATAAAAGGAATGGATTTCACAGCAGAGTTACACTAATATATGATGCATTGCTCAAAATTATTGCTCACAAATCTTACTAAAATAAATGTAACAACAAATTCAGACAGGTAAAACCCAATTACTAAAAACGCAAATATAAGCTTTAATATGTTCAATATTTTTTTAAAAAATATATCATTAAAATAACCTGATGATCAGGCCATGAAAGTGCAATGCATGCACTTCCTATCAGACTTACAATATTCTATCCCTGTCCCCCAGCTGTTCTCCTGACTTGTCACCCTGTCAGATGTCCGGTAATGAAGACTGCAAGTGGCTGTGCCAACATACATTATGTTAAAATTGTCACCTTCAAGAAACCTGCCATAAGAAATGGGGTGCAACCTTGACTTGAGTACATGCAGGTAGACAAGTGGTGGCTGCAAATTGGATGCAGATCAGCAGCAATGATATCCCAGAAAGGAAAAAAAAGGTAACAACAACAAAAAAAAAGAAAGATGAAGGAGGAGGAGGGGCACAAATTTATGATAAACAGTACTTTAGCACGTTAGTGCCATCCAGTTATGGATTAGATGTACAGTACTTGCTCAGGAGAAAATACCATGATATTAAAGACAGTAATGTACACTTTATCACATTTTTTGTTTTAATCAAACATGTTATACTTTCCTGCTCTGTGCATTCCTCTTCTTTTTGGGTCCCTCGCTGGCGTTCCTGGCTTCTCTCACGCCCCCAATATCAAGGCTTATATTATGCTATAGGAGCACACGAGCAGTCTCACTCCCAATATGCAATCTGTGTGTCTATTCACACACAGAGCAAGGCTTGGCCCTGCCCCCGCCCTCTCCTCGGCTCACTGGCTGTGATTAACAGCAGCAAGAGACCATGGCTCCTGCTGCTGTGTGAGCCAATGAGGAGGAAGAGACCCAGCAGAGCCGCTGCGCTTGTGCACGTTGCTGGATCAAGTTGGGCTTTTGTGTGTAAAAGGGGGGGGGGGGATTGGGCTGAAGGGGGAGCTGCAGCCAGATTTTTTTTTTGTTCTGATTCAATACTTTTGAGTCACATATCAGGCATCAAAAGCTGTCTGAAACCTCTATTTGCATACTTGTTTTGTGTCCCATATCAGATCTTTGGGGAGCTAATGTTCAGGCAGAGATCGCCAATCAGTACCTTCACTAAAGTAATCTTCTGACATCAGTCCAAGATTATCTACCGCAACCGTGGCTACATGTTCAAGCACAGGGGGAATGAGAATTCTGGGTAAAAAACACATATTAAATTGACTTCGGCACCACAAAAATATTAAGAGTATTACTCACATTATCATTTCTCCAGTTAATTCATCCACTGTGGGCACTTTCATGCACAAATTCTCCATTGTACTTATCCAGGGAAAAGGTCCAGGAAAGCACTGTAGAACCCTATGAGCAGCCAAAAAGCCATTTTGGTCATTGCTCAGAGCCTGTAGTAAAAGAACAACAGCTCTCTCAGGGTCATGGAGGGAGGTTCCTGCCATTAACAACTATAAGCAAGCAATCTAAAATGGGATAAAAATAAAATAAAAATAACCAAGTCATATAACAAGCAAACATTTCAATAAAAAGCACAGAGCAGAATTATTCCTTCAATATTATAGCATTTCCAAGCCCCGCTCTCGAAAGCTCCACTATAGTAAGGTGGTCACTGGTTTGACCAAATTTTTACAATTAACTGTGGGACTGTGAAGAAAGCTACAAAGCTAAAAAGGAGGCTTAAAGCGGAGTTCCACCCAAAAATAGAACTTCCGTTAGGGGAAGGTGACCCCCTGGCATGCCACATCTGGCATGAAAATTTTTTTTTGGGGGGGCGGAAACACTCTTTTTAGAGGGTTCCAGCTCCCACTCCCTCCCGGGGCTCCACAGCGCTGGAAGTCAGTTCACCTCTCCCCCCTCCCTCTCGGCAATCATCTGGGATACATCACAAGTCCCAGATGATTGCCCGGCCAGTCACAGCGTGCCACGTGGCTCGCGCATGCAAAGTGCGTGCCCGGCTGTAAAGCTACAGCCGGGCACCCACAGTGACAATGCGGTTGCCGCAGAGAGGAGGGGGAGACGAGCGGGGCTTCATTCCCCCACATCATTGAACCCTGGGACAGGTAAGTGTTCGATTATTAAAAGGTCAGCAGCTGCAGTATTTGTAGCTGCTGACTTTTAATTTTTTTTTTTTGTTTAAGCGGAACTCCACTTTAAAAAGTAAAATTCTAGAACCTCCACTTGGAATCCGTACAGAGCATGAACTTTTTGCAGGTCACATTTGTAGAATAAATGGTGCCTGGAAGATTAATAGCTGAGGGTAGTATGCAAACTATATTCAAATTCATGCCCTTTCTTGACCTTAAAATACCAGTCAGAACAACTTCAGGAATCTGCAGCCTGTGCCTCAATCTTTATTGATGTTGACCGCATAAAAATTATGCAGATATAGCCAACATACAGCAAAGGAGAAGCCAGGTATTAAATCTGAAGTTTAGGTATGACTTTTTGCCTAGTTATATTGGTCCAGCTTGGACCAAAGTAAGTATGTATATGCCATACCTTGACAATCCCAGTGGAAGCTGGCATTCACTGTAATAGGCATTGCTACTACAGTGCTCGCCACTAGCCTCTGTGTTGAGTGGATGCCCTGCTGTAAATTGAACACATGAGGTCACTTGTTTGACACAGGAGCAATTTAGAGAACACTTCGCATTTTCTTCATGAATGCAAAGTTCTCTGAATGATGAGGCGGGGCAGTGATAGCACAATCTCCACCTCATCCAATCAAAGATTGCCTTGTGTTCATTGAGAAAAATGCAAGGTGTTCTGTGAATGGTGCCAATGCCAAGTAAACAAACTCCTGTGTACACTGTACAGCAGGGCAGCTGCCCGGCACTCAAATTTCCTAAATGAATCCCCTGCACACTGCTATACACCCTTTCTAGCAATCTTTGCACAAAAACAGGGATTTTAATTCACATACATTGCAATACATGTTTAAGATGGCAAACTGCATCAAAATAATCCCCATCTGGCCAGTCCCTACTCTGCAAAATGCTAACTTTTCAATGGATATAGTGCCAATATGGGATAGACAGACACAAATTGTAGGAGAGCTACAGGTAGTCACTGACCTGGATTATGCAACAGAAATAACATATACCTGTGCTCAAATCCCAATAGCTTACATATACATATATTTCTGCCTACTACAGTGATTTTCAGCTTCCACAGGTATGGTATAAACAAACAGTGAACCAAGCTGGTTCAATGTAACTATGCACAAAATCACAAAACTTTTTTTAGCCTTCCCACCCCAAAGACACCACCATATATACACAGTATCTCGCTAAAGTTAGTACAATACTCACATTTTTGGGAAATATTTTATTATATCTTTTCATGTGACAACACTGAAGAAATTACACTTTGCTACAATGTAAAGTAGTGAGTGTACAGCTTGTATAACCGTGTAAATTTGCTGTCCCCTCAAAATAACAACACACAGCCATTAATGTCTAAACTGCTGGCAACAAAAGTGAGTACAAATTGGGCCCAAAGTGTCAACATTTTGTGTGGCCATCATTATTTTCCAGCACTGCCCTAACCCTCTTGGGCATGGAGTTCACCAGAGCCTCACAGGTTGCCACTGGAGTCCTCTTCCACTCCTCCATGACGACATCACAGAGCTGGTGGATGTTAGAGACTTTGCTCCCCACAGATACTAAATAGGGTTTAGGTCTGGAGAAATGTTTGGCCAGTCCATCACCTTTACACTCAGCTTCTTTAGCAAGGCAGTGATCATCTTGGAGATGCGTTTGGGGTCGTTATGTTGGAATCCTGCCCTGCGGCCCAGTCTCCGAAGGGAGGGGGATCATGCTTTGCTTCAGTATGTCACAGTACATGTTGCCATTCATGGTTCCCTCAATGAACTGTAGCTCCCCAGTGCTGGGAGCACTCATGCAACCCCAGATCATGACACTGCCACCACCATGCTTGACGGTAGGCAAGACATACTTGTTTTGGTACTCCTCACCTGGTTGCCACCACACACGCTTTATACCATCTGAACCAAATAAGTTTATCTTGGTTTCATCAGACCACAGGACCTGGGTCCAGTAATCCATGTCCTTAGTCTGCTTGTCTTCAGCAAACTGTTTGCAGGCTTTCTTGTGCATCATCTTTAGAAGAGGCTTCCTTCTGGGATGACAGCCATGCAGACCAATTTGATGCAGTGTGTGGCGTATGGTCTGAGCACTGACAGGCTGACCCTCTACCCCTTCAACCTCTGCAGCAATGCTGGCAGCACTCATATGTCTATTTCCCAAAGAAAACCTCTAGATAGGACGCTGAGCATGTGCACTCAACTTCTTTGGTCGACCATGACAAGGCCTGTTCTGAGTAGAACCTGTCCTGTTAAATCGCTGTATGGTCTTGGCCACCGTGCTGCAGCTCAGTTTCAGGGTCTTGGCAATCTTCTTATAGCCTAGGCCAGCGATGGCAAACCTTGGCACCCCAGATGTTTTGGAACTACATTTCCCATGATGCTCATGCACTCTGCAGTGTAGTTGAGCATCATGGGAAATGTAGTTCCAAAACATCTGGGGTTCCAAGGTTTGCCATCACTGGCCTAGGCCATCTTTATGTAGAGTAACAATTCTTTTTTTTCAGATCCTCAGAGTTCTTTGCCATGAGGTGCCATGTTGAACTTCCAGTGACCAGTATGAGAGAGGGAAAAGAGCGATAACACCAAATTTAACACACCTGCTCCCCATTCACACCTGAAATTGTAAAGGTAAATTGCTCCAGGGATTGTGCGGGCAAAGGGGGGGGTTTGAACCAGACTTTAAAGGAGTAACATTGTATAAAACAGTATTGGGTATAAAATGTATTGGGTACAAGTATAAATGAAGTTGATACACAATTTTGATACACAATTATATACACTTAAAAACAATTGTTGGATACAAACAATAAACAGCAGCTACATTCTGGAGCACACAGATGATCACCAACGAGATCAATTGGATTGTGTGGTCACATAAAGTCCCAACATGTTTCGGAATATGGGTGTAAATACTCAATTCCTTCCTCAGGGGTTAAATTGAAGCAAGCGGTTTGTTCTATCAACAGAAAAATATGTGTAAGAAATACAAAATGATGAATAATAAAACAAGTAAATATGTAGAAACACAGTAGTTGAACAAACAAGGCATATAGTGACAGGCAATGGAGATGATTGGTATTCACAAAGTTCATGTCCTTTAAAATATAATGCACATCAGAATTCACCGGTAGGAGGGGCTTTCATCTCCAGATCTGCTCAGTCGCACAGAGAGGTCGAACCTCAATGCCACCTCTCCACCAGGTCTTAACAAGGCCTTCAATCTGTAACCCTTTCTACACGGTTTCTCCTCTGGAGGCTTTGATAGGGACTTCTAAATCAGTCACTTTATATCCCTCCACATTTCTTACATACTTTCCTGGTTTCTTTGTCTACACTATTCCCAAGGTGGTTTTTAATCTGGATTTGAACTGTTTCCAACTGATATGCTGTAACGTTTTTTCTTCTTTTTTCAGGTTATACATATGCTTAATATTTCAACTTCATCTATTCATTGACTTTTTTGTTTTGTTTTTTGTTGTTTGTTAAAAACTTCTCTAGATGTAGGTGGTGGCCCCAGTCTCTACAGTCCTGCTCTACTGCACATTTTTTTACAACTATGGTTCCCTAGCGGTGCTCCTTTAACCTCTGACACATTGAGGTTCCCTGGCACACGAGGCCCCCTGGTGCTTAGTTGCATCTCGGGGCATCCCCCTCTTTGGGCTACAGTACATTTGCATCTCCGTGAGACGGCGTGTACGCCATTTCGCGCATGCGCGGTTGGTTTTTCTCCACCTGACCTGTACATGCTGCCCATTCGTTGTTTCAGCGGCTTTATCCACGTCATCGCGCCTTATGACGCGGTGACGCCACGCAAGCCAGGGGATCACCAGGAAGACTGGTTTTAAGGCACACTCAGTGCACAAGTGATTGTTTGGGTTCATCGTTTTGATGGACTCTTCGTTCACCTGACACCTATCAGCCTCATCCATTGGACACCTGCCCTCATTGAAGGGCAGCTACACTACGGTTCTCCCCTCCCTGTTTGCTTTTATAAGCTAGGTAAGTATGTAATTCAGCTGCTGCACAGCCAGGATCATACTGTGCTTTACACCAGCAATCCACATAAAACAATATACAGAGGTAAGCAATTGTTTGGACTTCGCACTCTTTATTTCATACTGCCTCTGCGACCATGCTGTCATTTTGCCCGCATGTTTCGCAGTTAATATTTTAAATATTGTGCTGATCCATGTCCATGGCAATGAGCCTGAATATATGCTATGATATGACATGCCGATTTATATTTATACTCTTGCATTTTATGGCTTGCTGTGCCCCTCCTACCGGTGAATTCTGGTGCGCAATGTATTTTAAAGGACACAAACTTTGTGAGTACCAATCATCTCCATTGCCTGTCACTATATGCCTTGCTGTTCAACTACTGTGCTTCCACATATTTATTATTCATCATTTTGTATTTCTTACACATATTTTTCTGTTGATAGAACAAACATTTTGCTTCAATTTAACCCCTGAGGAAGGAATTGAGTATTTACACCCATACTCCGAAACATGTTGGGGCTTTTGTGACCACACAATCCAATTGATCTGGTCGGTGATCATCTGTGCTCCAGAAGGTGGCTGCTGTTTATTGTATCCAACAATTGTTTTTAGGTGTATATAATTGTGTATCAACTTCATGTATACTTATACCCATTACATTTTGTACTGTTTTTTTACAATGTTACTTCTTTAAAGTCTGGTTCACCCCCCCCCCCCCCTTTGCCCGCACAATCCCTGGGGTATTTACCTTTACAATTTCTTCTCTAATTGGGATGTGGCAAGGGTTTCCAGTGCGATACTCCCAGGTGGAGTCCCTCTTTAGTCTTTTCCCTTCACATCTGAGACCTTGTAACACTGACGAGTCACATGACACCAGGGAGGGAAAATGGCTAATTGGGCCAAATTTGGACATTTTCACTTAGGGGTATACTCACTTTTGTTGCCAGAGGTTTAGACACAAATGGCTGTGTTTTGAGTTATTTTGAGGGGACAGTAAATTTGCACTGTTACAAGCTGTACACTCACTTCTTTACATTGTAGTAAAGTGTCATTTCTTCAGTGTTGTCGCATGAAAAGGTATGATATAATATTTACAAAGATGTGAGGGGTGTACTCACTTTTGTGAGATACTGTATGTTTATTACAAAACATAGAAAGTGTGCAGCTCACTGCTACACCGACGGCATTCCATACACTCTTAAGCATCATGGAAACATAGAACATAGAAAAGCGACAGCAGAAAAAAAGACCAAGTGGTCTATCGAGTCTGCCAGTTTTGTTTTTTGTTTTTTTTTAACATTTCCACCCCAGCAGATGGTAATTGTAGAAAGTCAGGCTGCAGATTCAAGACAAAGAGGCCCAAAAACTGTGTTCTTCCATTCCTAAAGGCCAGAGCAAATTTGAAGGGCCCTCAGTGTGTGGGAATGAAAGCACACCGATAGACAACTGGCAATTTATCTTGTTGGAGGTTTGGCAGGTTGTACACCTAGTGCAGAAATTTGGAATGTTCATAAATCATGCCTGTTATTGCACAAAACTGAGGGTGCAAAATGTCAAAGATTTTATGTCCGGTGAAAGATGTAGAAAACATGACGTCAAAAACACTAGATGGGTAAAAAGAAAAAAAAAAAAAAAAAAAAAAAAAACACAAAGAAAACAAAAACGTACCCACTATTTAACAAATGGTCAGTGTGTTAGGGGTAAGGAAGACAGCAATCATAAAACCATTACAAATTGAAATGCTCAGCACAGTTTTTTTTTTAAATGTATAGGTATTTTAAAAGACATCAGAAATTGTAACAAAGATTATGACAATATAAAGCCAAATAAAAAAATGCTATAAACAGGTCTATCACACCAGATAACCAAAGAAATTCCAACTGACCTCATGCACACATACATGCTTTATGCCATATGTTTCTTTGTAATGTGTTTCCACTGTTCAATCATTGTTGTATCTAAAAAAAAAAATAAAAAAAAAAGGAAAAGTAGTAATACATGTCAACAAAACAAACACATTTCTGGTTTTCTAGATATACAGTATATACCTATAGAAAAAAGGAATGTTTATATATAAATCCCTGGTGCCCTGTGATGAAGTACAATATTCTCATGCAACCATTGCTTTCAGTGAAAAGGAGGGGAGCATAAGGTCAACCTTTCAAGACTGGGCTTCTAATAATCTAGGACTGAACATTCAGATTCTTGCATATCTGTGCAAGCTTACTTATGAAAATGTTACATGTGCCCCTATATTTAGTACTGTTTGTGTCTAGACACACATGTGATTCTGAAGCTTGCAACACATTGGCAGCAGCAATCACAAAAGAAAGCCTCTCACTTACCTGTGGAGTACACTGTTGAATTTCCCTTGTTAGGGACAGGGCAGCAAGGGAGTTAACATTCTGCTGGTACCGCTAGAAAGGGATCAATTCTATAGGGATTGGAAAGCAGTCTCTAATGGATTGCAATGCTGGAGGTTAGTCAAGATCGCCCGTGTAACATCAGCCTAAAGCTGGGTACACACAGAATGAAATTTGGCTGGTTCAGCAGGAACCAGATAAATTTTGATCTGTGTGTAGCCCTCCGTGTTCGACAGAAGCCAATCACCAGATCAGCTTCCAGGAGGGATACAGAAATCTATTTTTTTTTTGTTCAGCCCGATGGCTTATTGAAAAGAAAAACATATGTGTGTACCCAGCTTAAAGAGGAGCACCAGTCATATAGCTGAAAATTAAAAGTTAGCAGCTACACAAACTGTAGTTGCTGACTTTTAATAAACAGACACTAACCTGTCCCAGGATCCAGCGCTGTGCCATTTTTTCCACCAGACTTCAGTCCCAAGCACCGGCATCTTAACATTGAGCATCCAGCTGACAGCTTTCAGGGGTGAGGAGAACTTCCACTTGTAAGTGGAAATGACTACCACTACACGACCAGGTACCCACTCCGCCCCCATGTGCCAAATATTGCAGAGGGAGGGCGAGGGCTTTAATTCTTCACCATGCGTCAGAGGGTGATAAAGTTGCTGTCATGTGAAACAGGGGAAAAAAAAAATGCACAAACACAGCAAGTTAGTTGAAATGCAGTAACTGAGAATTTCAGGTGACCGCTTGACTTTCAAGATTCAGACAAAGTATATGAATCCAAAGAAGAGACAAACACAAACCTTTCAAATGGACTTCCAATATTCATTTGTCCACTGTTGATGGATGTGGCATAAAACACTTTTGTGTAATCAATATTTCTAGCAATAAAATTCTCTTGGACTTCTTAGGCCCCTTTCACATGGGTGGACCGTATGTCCGTTTTTCATCCATCCTTTTCGGATGAAGAATGGACATACATGGATCCCTATGGGATAGCGTTGTTCATCCGCTGACATCAGTCTTCGCTATGCTCCTTTTCTGATGATGGAGGAAAACCCTACTTTTCCCATCCGTCTGTGGATCGGATGAAAAATGACTCTACGGTCCGTCATCATCCGATCCCTCATAGAGGAGAGCGGCACTCTGACAGGTCGTTCCCTGCACAGTGTGCAGAGGCAGACCTGTCATCTGCCTGCTCAGCAGGGATCGACGGAGCGATCGCCCGCTGAGCAAAGCGAAGCCCATACACGAATACGTTCGTGTGAAAGGGCCCTTAGGCTTTATACATGTAGGTGCTGTGTCCCATACAGAAAAAACTAATGAATAAAAGTTCTCTTAAGAGGGCCAAAACGAATTACTGGGATAAATACAAACTGGCTTTATTAGTACAAAAAAAAATTCCACAACAAATTAAACAAAAAAGGAGGGCAAGGATAAATGGCTAACACAGACCAATTTAAAACAAAGACAACGTTGTCAAATGGTTAAAAACATAGGGAGCCGCGGCTATACATCCCACACACACACACACACACACACACACACCAGATATTCACCACTTACATACACTATTGATAGAATAATTGGCTGTTTGTAAATCAGGAATAGAGGTAAGAAGTTCTTTGTTAACAAAGTATTCCTGTAAATAAGCTCCCAATAGTAAAGTTCATCAAACACAAACCAAATACGTGGTATGCTGGTTTAGCGGGTAGATAACCTGAATATACTGATCTTGTATGAAAAAATAGCAATACAGCGGGTTCAATCTGTTTTAGAAGCACAGACCCTCAGCATACGTTAGTGATCAGGTAATGCAGCAGATGAAGCAAGCAGCATAGCTAGAAAGTTCATAATCATCAGATATGAAAAGCAGATGCAGAGACAGCAGATGAATATTCATGCAGATATGAGCAGGGGGGAGTGCTATAATCAGTTGGGACGCATCTATACAAGTACTGAGTGGGATATGGATACTCTCACCAACTGTACGGAGGCCGTCATTCACCAATAGCATTACTCTACCCCTGGAAGACTGTGGCCAAGAGCGCCGCTCCACATTGGCCAGTGGATGTACTCGACCTGGGAGAAAGATCCCTCGTTGTGCGGACGCTGCCTACGTATAATTCCACGTGTATCCGGGAAAGGAAACAGCCGTCAGCTGTTTGTTCCGTGCTGACAAACAGATCAGATCAAAAAGCGTGCGGTTCCCTGTGACATGCTGACGTCATGCTGCTGACACATTTCACCAGCCAATGGACGCTGGTTTCTTCAGAGCTCTGTTTCCTTTCCGGGATACACGTGGAATTATACGGAGGCAGCGACCGCACAGCGAGGGATCTTTCTCCCCGGTCGAATACATCCACTGGCCAATGCGGAGCGGCGCTCTTGGCCACGGTCTTCCAGGGGTAGAGTAATGCTATTGGTGAATGACGGCCTCCGTACAGTTGGTGAGAGTATCCATATCCCACTCAGTACTTGTATAGATGCGTCCCAACTGATTATAGCACTCCCCCTGCTCATATCTGCATGAATATTCAGTCTCTGCATCTGCTTTTCATATCTGATGATTATGAACTTTCTAGCTATGCTGCTTGCTTCATCTGCTGCATTACCTGATCACTAACGTATGCTGAGGGTCTGTGCTTCTACAATGGAATGACCCCACTGTATTGCTATTTTTTCATACAAGATCAGTATATTCAGATCATCTACCCGCTAAACCAGCATACCACGTATTTGGTTTGTGTTTGATGAACTTTACTATTGGGAGCTTATTTACAGGAACGCTTTGTTAACAAAGAACTTCTTACCTCTATTCCTGATTTACAAACAGCCAATTATTCTATCAATAGTGTATGTAAGTGATGAATATCTGGTGTGTGTGGGATGTATAGCCGCGGCTCCCTATGTTTTTAACCATTTGACAACGTTGTCTTTGTTTTAAATTGGTCTGTGTCAGCCATTTATCCTTGCCCTCCTTTTTTTGTTTAATTTGTTGTGGAATTTTTTTTGTACTAATAAAGCCAGTTTGTATTTATCCCAGTGTTTTGTTTTGGCCCTCTAAAGAGAACTTTATTCTCTTAGTTTTTTCTGTATGCTATTAGGGCAATCAGAACTGCATCCTACTGGGTTCATCTGGATGAATGATATATACTCACTCGCTATTATCCTTTAAATTTACTAGTACCTAATTTTGGTTGATCCAGGCAAACTCTTGTTAATTTTTGCTGTGTCCCATACAGCATGAATCAGCCACTTGTTTATGCGGCTGGAACCACCAGGAGCTGTGTGCAAGCAGCTTATGTAACTCTATGGGGACTCAGCCTTGGGTCCTAAATTAATAGTGTGCGGGGGTATTTCAACATCCCCAAATGCACATTCAGGAGGATTTATAAAAACCGGAGCAGCCAGAATCTAAAGCAGTTGTGCACTGCAACCAATCCACATATAGCTTTTATTTTTAAAGCTAACCTGAACAAGATGAAGATAGAAGCTCATTGGTTGCCATGTACAACTGCTCCAGAATCTGTCTGCTCCAGTTTTGCAAGACATTCTGCACTTTCACACTGGTCCTGCAGCCTCTCCCAAGAGGGCCAAACTTACATAATGCTCACATAGGTGAGAGATGCAAGAGTGGGAGCAGGTACCTGTCAGAAAAAGGTACTTGCTCCTTGAAAGAAAAAAAAAAAAAGAAAAAACTGCAATAATAGTTGTGCTTTAACTTTAAGGGCCAGTGTACACCATAGAAACGCAGTCCTGATGTGTGTCAGATGCTTTTCTGCATGCACGTTTTTGACGCGTTTGATGCGTTCCAGTGCATTCAACCCCCCCTTTTTTTCTTAAGCTGAACTAAGGACGTGTGTTCCAGTGCATTTAGGTGCGTTCCAAATGCGTTCCAGACACATTTTACAGAATTCCAGCACAGTCCAGTGCAGGAAAAATGCAGCATATTCTACTTTTTTTCTGGAATTGCAAGCACTGGTGTTAACTATGCCATTGAAAACCATATAACCTGCTTTAAAAAGTGATTGTAAAGTCTTGTTTAAAAAAATAGAAATAAATAAATATATGAACATACATGTTATACTTACCTCCTCTATGCAGTTGGTTTTGCACAGAGCAGATCCTCCTCTTCTTGGGTTCCTCTTTGCCGCTCCTGGCCCCTCCCTCCTATTGAGTGCCTCCACAATCAGCAGCTTCCTATGGGGGCACTGGAGCCGAGTCATGGCTCCTTTTATCTTAAAAGTGGAGTTCCACCCACTTTTACAACTTTGTCTTAAAGGAATGACAACCCCATTACCATATTGGATATTCCCCCCCCCCCTACTTACCTTTTATGAATGTGTACTTCCATCCCAGCCTCACCGCGGCCCAGTGCGCTGCCTTCTGGGAACTTTGTGTATCCCGGAAGATGACGGGGCCATTCAGGAAGCGCCGAGCGACTCCCGCATGTGCAGTAGGAAACAGGCAGTGAAGCCTGAAGGCTCCACTGCTGGTTTCCCTTAGTTGGAGTGGCGGCACCTGCACCCAATCCGATGGACTGATCGGCCGGGGGGGGGGGGGGGGGGGACATCGCAGGCTCCCTGGACAGGTAAGTGTCCTTATTAAAAGTCAGCATCTACAGTGTTTGTGGTCAGAAAGCAGTTTCAGAATTTATATGAGATATGGCACCAACATCCCGTTTAGACAAGGAAGAACATTTTGGTGATATGGGACTTTATAGGTGCAAAACATTGAGACAACGATATGTAAAAAATATATGTACAAATTTTATTAAATGAGCAACGTCATAAAAATAATAGTAAAGTCATGGCCATAGATGTGTGCAAGACATACTATTGATGACAATGCTTTACTGTAGTTACGTTCATATTTTCTACATGTTTCACCATATGGCTTCTTCAGGAAAGAACATGGAGGTTCATTTGTTTTAAATATGAGAACCTATAATTCGACAACTTTAGTTGTGCAACAGAGACAGAAAGCGATATAAATTAATATAACAGATATGAACACAGTATATCTTATATAGATCTATGACTGCACTTGAATGAAAGGCATGAGACATTCACTAAAACAAAAACCAAAGGACCCTACCTCATGATGTGAGTCTGAGGGTCCAAGCAGTACTAAAGTTAAATGAAGAATGAGATCTGACAGTGTTTTGCATCCACACATCCAAACCCTCCCGAAAAAGTTGCCAAGTCACCCGTAGGGAGGGGTGAATAATGATATAGTATCAACAATTTTATAGGAATCCTGCCAATAAATACAAATATATATTAATACGCCATATCAAGTATGAATAAAATAATTCTAAAACTGAATTTCATGGCAGGAGTATAACCATATATTAAACTCACTTGGAATGAAGTATATCTGGAAATAATGGACTGTTAAACTGGAAGCCTCTACCGTCCAAAGGAAAACGGGAATTGCATCAAAGAAAGAGATCATTTCACAGATCATTTCACAGCTCTGGAGTCATTTGAAAAGGAAAAAAACAAAAAAGGGGGAAAAGGAGAACCTCAAAATACAGAGAATTGATGGTATAAGTTCACTTAAAAACGTGGAACAAAATTCTGACATATTTGCCTCAATAATGGGTTTAAGAAACCCTTCCATCAGATGGGCATATGTTCCCCTCAAAGGGACAACAGAAGATGAACCCCAAACAGCAAAAGATGCCTGTATATGTTTAAACAAAATATCCAATTAAGGATCTCCATTGCTGATAACAGAAAACTCCATCCACATTTTAATAGATGCCAAATACCTGTCCTCCTGTACAAATCAACGTGAGATCCCAGAGATCCCAACAATATGGCCGCCGCCACGTAGGTCCTTAAATACCCCTCCCCGTTGCTCCAGAGCACAGTGCAGTGCGCCGTGATGACGCACCGCAGACGCAAAACAGAGAGGAGTGGCCATACGGCACGAAGATCCCAAGCGTCCGGGCCTGCGCACACACACACTGGGACATATGCACCATACTATATCTGTTTTATTCATTTGTATCTCTTTCTGTCTCGGTTGCACAACTAAAGTTGTCGAATTATAGGTTCTCATGTTTAAAACAAATGAACCCCCACGTTCTTTCCTGAAGAAGCCATACGGCGAAACATGTAGAAAAAAAAATATGAACATGACTACAGTAAATCATTGTTATCAATAGTATGTCTTGCACATATCTATGGCCATGACTGTACTGTATGTACTGTTTTTATGACGTTGCTCATTTATTAAAAATTTGTACATATATTTTTTACATATCGTTGTCTCAATGTTTTGCACCTATGAAGTCCCATATCTCCCAAATGTTCTTCCATGTTTCTGGGTGTGTTTAAGTATGATATTCCTCCCATAATCCCCATGTACAAAAATAATTATATTCATATTCTTATCAGAAATAGGTTAAATATGTTCATTGTCAGGTGTTAACATGATATTCCACCCATAATCCCCATGTAAAATAATAATTCTACCCATATTCCCATCAAAAACAGGTCAAATGTAATTTTTCCATCACTTCTGTATAATTTACTATGATCCTGTTGTACAGCTGTATATACATCAGCAAGTGGACAGTTAAACAATAGTAACTGCTTCTTGCAAAATTGTATCAAGAAATGCAGAAAAGAATAACATATTTTGAGCAACAACAGTCATTACCACCATATATATGTGTATAAAGTACACTGACATCTAGTGAGAGTTCTGAGTATTGCAGCCAATAATCCAATCATCCCAATATGCAGTTTAGCATGTCCCTATTTCCTGTTCAAAGTGTCCCTAGTTTGTTTATGTATGGCTGTGAGATAGGGACCTTAGACTGTAAACTCCATGTGGGCAGGGATTGATGTTAATGTACAATATAAGCACAGCCCTGGGCATACTAGCAGTTCTATATCAATATCTGTAATAATAATACATACATACACACATACATGTCACTGAAAAGGAGAATAGATTACAAGTCATTTAGAAAGAAACATTGGCAACACATACAATAAGTCTCATCCAATTGCTACTAATGCATTGGGTCCTTAGTTACATAGACAACTGACAAAGACATTGGGACAAATCTGAATTCCAACCTTATATGCACATAAAACCAATACAATAATAAAGACAAACCTAGATGGTACCTCTACTGCATGTTGCAGCCTTGTCTCCTCTACATCCTCTATTTAGTCCGGCTTCCTGTTCTGCACAACAGCACTACTTCCGGTCTGTGCAACACTAATACTCGCACAGCCACTTCCTGTAGAAACAGAGTGAGAAGACCACCACTTGTAGTTCCGTCGACTTTTCATCAGAGCTGATGCTGGGCGGGATTGAATAGCTCAATTCCGCCCAGTTCATCTCAATGTTGCCCAGTCACGCCTACAAGGCAAAGTCTCGCCCCACAGAGCCTTGCTTTCATATATGAAGGAAACGCCTTCCTATAGACCTCCCTGAGCCCTGTGTAATGTTGGTGTTCTGCAACACAGGCATGGCACACATGGTGAATGAGTTCGTTCCTTCAGGGCTGATGGAGAGTACAAGCAGGTCATACACCAGAGATAAACGTTTACATGGCATCGGTTTTATTTAACCACTTAAGGACCAGCCTCGTTTTGGATTTTAGGTGTTTACATGTTTAAAACAGGTTTTTCTGCTAGAAAATTACTTAGAACCCCCAAACATTATATATGGTTTTTCTTCTAACACCCTAGAGAATACAATGGCGGTCATTGCAATACTTTTTTTTGCACCGTATTTGCGCAGCGGTCTTATAAGCGCACTTTTTTTGGAAAAAATTCACTTTTTTGAATAAAAAAAATAAAACAACAGTAAAGTTATCCCAATTTTTTTTTTTATTTGTGAAATATAATGTTACGCCAAGTAAATTGATACCCAACATGTCATGCTTGAAAATTGCGCCCGCTCGTGGAATGGCGTCAAACCTTTACCCTCAAAAATCTCCATAGGCGACGTTTAAAAAATTCTACAGGTTGCATATTTTGTGCTACAGAGGAGGTCTAGGGCTAGAATTATTGCTCTCGCTCTACCGGTCACGGCGATACCTCACATGTGTGGTTTGACCACCGTTTTCATATGCGGGCGCTACTCGCGTATGCGTTCGCTTCTGCGCGCGAGCTCCTCGGGACAGGGGGGTTTTAAAAATTTTTTTTTTATTTTTATTATTTATTTTACAATATTTTATTTATTTTTACACTGTTTAAAAAAAAAAAAATTGTGTCACTTTTATTCCTATTACAAGGAATGTAAACATCCCTTGTAATAGAAAAAAGCATGGCAGGACCTCTTAAATATGAGACCTGGGGTCAAAAAGACCTCAGATCTCATATTTACACTAAAATGCAATAAAAAAAAAAAAAAAAAAAAGTCATTTAGAAAAATGACATTTGAAAAAATATGCCTTTAAGAGGCATGGACGGAAGTGACGTTTTGACGTCGCTTCCGCCCAGCAGTGTCATGGAAACGAGTGAGCGCCATCTTGGCCTCACTCGTCTCCAGACACACCACGGCACAGGACGCGATCGCCTCCGCCGCTACCGACGGCTCCGGTAAGCGGCGGAGGGCACCGGATCGCGGCGGGAGGGGGGGCCCTCTCCCGCCACCGATAAAAGTGATCTTGCGGCGAATCCGCCGCAGGGACCACTTTTATCTGAAAGCCGGCCGCCGCACGAAAACGGGGATACCGGGGTTATGGCAGCTAGCTGCTGCCATAACAACGATATCCCCGTTCAAACTTAGGACGTACATAGTCGTGCGGTGGTCGGGAAGTGGTTAAAGGGGAATGCCTACACAAAAGTAAATGTGTGGGATTCCCCCTTTTTCGTCCATACCAGAACCTCATCCAACATTAGAGGGCCGATATGAATTTAAAGGGAAACTCTGCCACAACATTAAATAAGTGTGGGGTTCCCCTTTAACATTCATACAAGACCGGCATCCTGTATTAGCGTCTAATATGATGAATATAAAGGGGAACTTCGCTGCATAAATAAAAGTGCATGGTTCCACTTTAATATCCATACCAGTCCTCATCCAGCATTATGGTCTGGCATGAATATAAAGGAGAACTCTGCCGCAAAAGTAAATAAAGGTGTATGCTTCCCCTTTAATATCCATACCAGACCCTCATCCAGCATTAGGGGCTGATATGAATATAAAGGGGAACACTGCCACAAAAAATAAATAAAAATGTGGGGTTCATCTTACTTTACCTGTCCCACGGTCCAGCGATGCGGCCGCCCGAAGCCTCGCTCCCCTCGGCGCCGGCATTGCAAGTGTGGGTGCCCGGTTGTGGCTTCACAGTCCGGCGCGAGTCGCTCTGCACTTTATGAATAGCCGGGCAATCTTCTGGGAGAAGACTGCAGGGAGGGAGGGGGGAGAGGTGACCTTCCGCTCGGCGCCGGGAGAGGAAGTAGGAGCTAGGTACCTGTGAAAACTAGGAACCCGCCCACCCCCCCCCGCAAAAAAAATGCCAAATGTCAGGGGGTCACAAGTACTTAAAGCGGAAGTTCCACTTTTGGGTGGAACTCCCCTTTAATATCCATACCAGACCCTATAGGAGACAGTTGGCAACAAAATTGAGACACTTCTTTGAAAAGGGGGGGGGAGTTAGAGTGAGAACATATATATATATATATATATATATATATATATATATATATATATATATATATATATATATATATATTTATATTGTCCTACAAAAGCACCAAAACAAAATTCCAAGAGTTATATAAAAGCGTTGAGCCTAAGATCTAAAAATAGAACAGGATCTAAAAATAGAACAAACAGCTGAGTCCAGGATCCAAAAAGAGAACAGCATCCAAAAATAGAACAAATAGTTGAGCCCAGGATCTAAAAATAGAACAAACAGATAAGCCCAGGATCTAAAAATAAATCGGGATCCAAAAATAGAACAAATAGTTGAGCCCAGGATCTGAACTGAAATGTAAACAAAACAATGGCAGCAAAAGAAAATTCAGGGAAAAAAAACAAAACAGCGTGGGGTCCTTTCCGAATCCATACCAGGCCCTTTGGGTCCGATATTGATTTTAAGGGGAACCCCATGCCAAAGTTAAAAAAAAAAAACAGCATGGGGTCCCATCCAAAATCCATACCAGAGCATGCAGCTCGGCAGGCCAGGAAAGGGGGGGGTGGATGGGAAGAGCGAGTGCCAGGCCACATGTCCTCAACATAGGGGGGTGGGGGGGGATCTGCCCCCCCACCCCAGAGCACCTTGTCCCCTATTATGTGAATGAGTATGCCTACCCATTCACCAAAAAAGTGTAAAAAGTGAATAAAGACAGTACACAAGTTTTTGACAATTCTTTTATTAAAAAATAAAAAACAATGTCCCCCCGATGTAGATTCATCCCATGCTGCCCGCCGCACCCGAAAAAAAGAAAAAAAAAACCTCCAGCCTCGTCAAACGCTCCCCACGGAATGCCAGCTCTTCCATCTGAAATTGCCTGATGACGTCAGCAGGTGACCCCTCCCCCTGGTGATGTCACTGACCCGGGCATGCTGGGTCGATGCCGTCACAAGGGGGTGGGGTTACCCTTTGACGTCATCGGGTGACCCCACCCCTTAGCTATTTAAGAAATGTTAAACGGAGGAGCAGGCTTTCCACGGGAAGTGTTCGACGAGGCCATATTTTTTTTTCTCTTTTTTCATGTCCTGCAGTGGCGGCAGGCAGTGTGATTGACGATAGATCAACATCGGGGGGACATTGTTTTTTATTTTTTAATAAAGGAATAATCAAAAAATCGTGTACTGTCTTTATTCACTTTTTGGTGAATAGGTAGGGGTATTATGTACCCAAAACTCATTCACATAGGGGGGCCAGATTCCGATAAGCCCCCTGACCACACACCCGCACAACCACAGCCCAGGGTTGTGGGGAAGAGGCCTTTGTCCCCATCAACAGCCCTCTCTGCCAAAGCACCCCCCCCCCCGTGATGAAGGCATGTGGCCTTGTATGGTTCAGGAGGGGGGGGCGCTGGCTCATTTCCCTCTTTCCTGCCGGGCTGCATACTCTGATAAGGGTCTGTTATGTATTTTGGGGGGACTCCACGTCTTTTTTCTTTTTTTATTTTGCCGTAGGGCTTGGTATGGATTGGGGGAAGTTTTCTATTGTTGGCATTGATTTTTTCCATTTCAGTGGGGAAGCCCGCGGACAGATGATACTGTAAGTCATCAGTTGTTAAGGATTCGGCAGCCAGCTTCCCAGCCCACTGCTTAACAACCTGCTATGCTTCACACGGAATTAGAAATCAGTCGATCATTTTTTGACCAATCCGAATTCAGACAATTTGGGATTCGTTAGAAAACAAGCTAAGCAAATTTCAATGAAGTTCGTTACTATTTAATTCAGAGATACGGATAAATCCAAATGAAAAAGTGTCTAATTGTTGTCACATGTACACAATGACCACTCTTTGTCCTAAATTCCTGCAACTTCTTCAGAGTTGCTGTAGGCCTCTTGGTAGCCTCTCTGACCAGTTTTCTCCTGGCTCTTTCATCCAGTTTTGAGCGATATCCTGATCCAGGGAGAGTCTGTGTTGTACCAAATACCTTCTACTTCTTAATATTAGACTTAAAGTGGTTGTAAACTCTTTTAAAAAAAAAAAAAAAATACTAAAAAAAAAAAACAAACAAAAAAAACCCCCCGCAAGATAAAGGCATAATGAGCTAATAGGCATAGCATACTAGCTCATTATGAATTACTTACCTTAGATCGAAGCCCCTGCAGCGGTCCTCATTCACCACTCCGGCGGCCGACATCTCCCCGGGAGCTTACTTCCGGGTATCACGGCTCCGGCGCTGCGATTGGCCTGAGCCGCGATGACGTCACGCGTATGGCCATTGCTTCAGTTTGCTTAAGTGTGCATGCGCCGATGACGTTGGCACATGCAAATACAGGGATATCTCCTAAACCGTGCAGATTTAGGAGATATCCAGTGTAGCTACAGGAAAGCCTAATTATAGGCTTGCCTGTAGTATAATGTGGTTGTAAAGGGTTTACAACCACCTTAACTGTGCTCATAGGCATTGATAAAGCCTTTGAAATGTTTTTGTATTCATCCCTAGCTTGTGCCTGTCCACAACTTTATACCGGAGATCTTTTGACAGTGCCTTGCCACCCATAGTTGATGATTTGCTTCAGTTGCACTACCAGGGACTGAAATGCTCCAGGAAAGCTCTTTTCATGCTGAACTAATCAAAATGACCATGGCTGATCACAATTGAAAGTCAAATGGCTTTGTGTGCCATTGAAAAAGCGATTAGCTATACCTAATTGAGTTTACAAGTCATTTTTAGGAGGGGGTGATCCTTTTTCCAACTCCGTGATTCTGCATTTTTCTGACATCTTGGTGTCATATCTTCCACTAGTATGTTATAAGTTGCACTAAGTTTACAGAGCAAATACAGCTGGATAAAACAAAAACTGTTTTCATTTCAGTCTGCAAATAACAAAATGTGATTATTTTAAAAGGGGGGTGATTCTTTCCTATATCCACTATAAGCAGCCCAAAGCAGAAGTGTGGGTCAGTCGCCTGCACGTTTTAGGACATATTCACCCTGCATGCACCCACTGACGTCAACGGCGCATGCACTTTGTAGGTCCGGCTTACCGTGCCAGAACTTCAGAGCTCCTTGCCAGAATCCATAGCTCCCGCGCACCCACAACGCCGGAAGAAAGGATGGGAAATGTCAGCCCTCTCAGCGGTGATCAGGCGCCTTTGTCTTGCAGGTAAACTTACTTCAATAATATGAACATATAATCATAAATTTATAATAATGCCCCTAGTGGGAGTGTTTGGTAATACCACTAGGTGCTATATTCAACAATACAAATGTGTGTAACCAGTGACCTCTGGTGAACAAAGGAAATCAATCCAGTAACTTTTAAGCTCCCAACAGTGGACTCCTGCACGTGTGGTCTCTCATAGGTGATGGTAAAGATGCAATGACGTAACAAGCCCCGCATCTGACACATTTCGTCACTCTCCTGCAACTCTATCAAAGGGATAAAGTCGCAGGAGAGTGACAAAACACGTCAGAGGCAGGGCTGGTTACGTCATCGCAGGAGGTACAGGATCACCCATGAGGGCAGCAGGGCCGAGGACTTGCGGACGATTTTGTGACCCCAGGGACAGATCTGTACTTGTTTGAACTCATCACCTGTATGCACCAGGGCTAGTGCATTCTTAAATGTGAGTGGAATGAGTGGACATGAGTAGGCGCATATCTTTTAAATACATTTTGTTTTACAGTATCACACTATGCTAGTTCCTTCTTTATCCTTATGTTACCATCACCTATGCGAGACCACACTTGCAGGAGTCCACTGTTGGGTCCTTAAAGTGGTTGTAAACCCATTACAACCACTTTAACCTACAGGTAAGCCTAGATTAAGGCTTACCTGTAGGTACAAGAAATATCTCCCAAACCTAAAAGGTTTAGGAGCTATTTGCAGATATAGCGTCACCGATGTCTATGGCGCATGCCGTACATCATGGGACACAGAACCATAGTAGTTACTATATGGGATGTCCCAGAGAAATGCCAACTGAAGGGTGGGAGACAACAAAATTAAGGCACCATGAGACCAGAGGGCTTATACTGCTGCTTGCAGCACACTGCACCCAAAGGCGATATCTTCATGACCTTTTACTATTTCTATTTGATAGAATCTGGTAAATGTATGGACAGAAGGCCAAGTTGCGGCCTTGCAGATTTGAGCTATGGAGGTTTGGTGATGCACTGCCCAGGAAGCACTAACAGCCCTGGTGGAGTGTGCTTTAAATTTGAAAAGGTAGAATTTTCCTCTTTAAACCATAAGCTTGAACAATTTTCCAAATCTGAACAGTCGCTTTCAAGTAGATTTTGACAGCTCTCACGACATCAAGAGAATGTAGTGATTTTTCTTCCGCAGAACAGGATTCTGGGAAAAATGAAGGCAGAACAAAATCCTGGTTTAGATGAAAACCTGATACTACCTTCGATAGAAAATTAGGATGAGGACACAATACAACCTTATCCTTGTGAATAATTAAATATGACTCTTTACAAGAAAGAGCAGCCAACTCTGATACCCTTCTTGCAGAAGATATGGCTACCAGAAAAAAACTAGTTTCCTTGGCAGGAGGACCAAGGGAATATGTCGTATCGGCTCAAAAGGCTGTTTCTGTAATGCCAACAGAACTAAATTCAAGTCCCAAGGGTTCAGGGGTGAGGATTAAGCTGTTACCCCCTGAATAAAGCTACGAACCAAAGAATGCGAAGCAAGTGATCGTTGAAATAATACCGACAAGGCTGAAAGCTGGCCTTTGATAGTACTCAAGGCCAGCTTCATTTCTAACCCCATCTGTAGAAAGTCAAGGATTCTACCTATGACATATTTCCTGGGGTGCCAACCCCTGGATTCACACGAGGAGACATATGCCTTCCAGACTCTAGAACATATGACTCTGGAGGCCGGCTTCCTTGCATTAACCAAGGTAGACACCACTGAACCTGACAGCCCACACTTCTTCAGAATGTGGGTCTCAATAGCCAAACTGTTAAATTTAGTGTTTGCAAGGTAGGATGGAATACCAGACCTTGCGAGAGAAGGTCTGGACACGGCAGTAGGGTCCATGGGACCCCTACCTCCATCTTTACAATCTCTGCATACCAAGATCTCCTGGGCCACAAGAATCACCTACTTCCCTTCCTGCTTGATCCTGCAAAGAAGTCGTGGAAGATCTTTTTGTGAACCTGGACGCAAACAGATCTACGTCCGTAATTCCCCATTTTTTACATATTGTCAGAAAGATGTCTGGTTGAAGAGACCATTCTACCGGAAACAACTGTTGGCAACTCAAGTAGTCTGCCTGCCAATTCTCTATTCCTGGAATGAAGACTGCTGATAGGCAAGGTATATTGTTTTCTGCCCAAGTTAGGATATGATTCACTTCTCTCTGGGCCGCACAACTTCTCGTGCCCCCTTGGCAATTGATATGGGCCACTGCTGTGGCATTGTCAGATTGGATCCTGACAGGACAATTCTGTAGCCTGAACGTCCAGGCCCTCAGGACCAGGCGTACTGCCCAAATCTCTAGAATGTTGATGGGCAAGGTCATTTCTGATTTGGACCATTTCCCTTGGACAGTCGCTTCTTCCAGGACTGCTCCCCAACCCAAAAGGCTGGCATCTGTTGTTACCACCTTCCAGGTAACTGGTAGGAAGGATTTTCCTTTCTGCAGATTCTTGGCTATCAACCACCAACTGAGGCTTTGGCGCACCTTTGGAGACAAACGCATTGGGAAGTCTAGAGCTTGGACCTTCTTATTCCAAGGCGATAGGATACTGTTTTGCAGTAGTCTCGAATAAAATTGAGCATAAGGAATGACCTCAAATGAAGCCACCATCTTTCCCAACAATCTCATGCAAAAGTCAAATAGAGGGATTCATCTTTGCCTTGACCACCTGAATCAGATCCCTTATGGCACTGATCTTTGCCTGGGGCAAGAACACCCTCTTCTGAGCTGTATCTATTATTAGACCCAAGTATTCCATTCTCCTTCATGGTTTTAAGGAAGATTTTTCTAGGTTGAGAATCCAACCTAGGTATTCCAGGTAGCCGACTGTGGTGACCAAACTCTGGTCTAAGCAGGCTACTGACTGGTCTATCAAGAGCAGATCGTCTAAGTAAGCTAGAATCGTTATACCTTGAGCCCTTAATCTGGCTAGAGGAGGAACTAGGACCTTTGTAAACACTCAAGGTGCAGTAGCTAGACTGAAAGGCAGAGCTACAAACTGAAAATGAAGTTTTTCTAATTTTGAAGCGTAGATATTTCTGGTAAGAGGGAAAAATAGGTACATGGAGGTAAGCATCCTTGATGTCAATTGACGCTAGAAGTTCTCCACTTTGTAGAATGGAGACTACTGATCCGATTGACTCCATGCGAAAAGAGCAGATATTCAAAAACAGGCTTAAAGAGGAAGTAAACCCTAATGGGTTTACTTCCTCTTTGTTTCCCTGCAAAGGTAAAGCATAATGGGCTACTATGCATTGCATAGTAGCCCATTATGTGTTACTTACCTGACACAGGAACCTGCAATCTTCCCGATTTCCTCACCGGCTGGAAGTGTCCATCTTTTTCTTTCCGGGGTCGCGGACTCCGGCTCTGTGACGGGCCGGAGTCACGTGCGCGCGGGAGCCGCCAGTCACAGCATGACCTTACCTTGGAATGACACAGCATGAGATTTCTAAAGTGCGCATGCGCCGAATAGGTAGGCACATGCGCAGAAGAAATCCTTGTACGGGAGAATTGTAAATCTCCTAAACCTACACGGTTTAGGAGATATTTACAGCACCTACAGGTAAGCCTTAATATAGGCTTACCTGTAGGTAAAAGTGTGTTGTAAGGGTTTACAACCACTTTAAATCTTTGATATCTAGAATGGGTCCAGCATCCCCATTTGGTTTTGGTACTGTGAAAAGGTTTGAATAAAACCCCAATCCCTGCTCTTCCATGGGGACCACCAATATCACCTTTTGAGACAAAAGATGGTCCAATGCTTGAAAAAGAGACTTCCTTTTCCCTGGATCCGTTTGATCTGAGAAAAACGAGGAGACAGGGACTCTCAGAACTCTAGTTTGTACCCTAGAGTTATTGAGGAGGCCACCCATTTGTCTCGACACTCTTCCTGCCAGATCCTTGAGAGCTAGAGAAGTCTTCCCCCCACTTCAGCAAGCGGGAGCGCCCCATTGACAAGGAGGCCTTAGTACTTTGTTTTGTAGGCTTCCTTCCCCAGGACCATTGGGGTTGACTCTGAGGTTTACCTCTTGAACTTGACGGTGGAGGCCGTCGAGACTGCCTGGAGGCTGATTCCCCTGGCACTGGAGAAGAAACTCGTTTAAATGAAATACACTTACTCCTTTTCCTACCTGGCAAAAGGGAATTCTTCTCATTAGAAATTATTTGGATGCATTTATCAAGATCATCCCCCAACAGTCGTTCAGCACGAAAGGGAAAACTAGCCAGGAGATTTTTGCATGGCGCTTCGGCTGACCAATTTTTCAACCATAGTATTCTATGCTTCAGCTCAAGCGTAAGGCCTGGAGAATAGAATCTCTCATAGCCTCTATTGCAAAACATAACGCCCCTGGTAGCTTGGCCAACTCTTGGGCCTGCTGATCAGGAATAATCTTGACCACCTGTTTAAACTGGTCTCTCAAGGATTGGCATTAACCAATTGCTGCCAGCTGAGTTACTGAACGCTAGAGGGGGAAAAAAAAAAAAAAGTTCTTTAATAGGAGTTCCAACTTCTTATCCATTGGATCCTTAAGCATTGTCTACCAGACAAGTCAAACTTTTATTCACAGAAGATATAGCATCAATTGCTGGAATTTCCCTTTTTTTTTCCTCCATAGGATAAAGTGTTGAAAACTTTTTAGGAGGGTAAAACTGCTTATCTGGGTGATCCCACTCAGAATACATAAGCTTTTCCAGCAATGAATGGATAGGAAAAGCATTGGGGAGGCTTTAGCAAACCCAAACAAGAAGTAGGCTTATTGACCGACTCAGTTAAAGGTAGCATGAATGTGGAGCGGACCAATTCAGTAAGAGATTGTACCATCAATTTTTTAGATTGTGAACCTGATCCTTGCGCTTTTGACCGCTCAGAAGAGGAGTCATCAGCCTCTACCTGGTCCCCTGAGAGAAATTCATCATCGCCTGCCCCCGGTTCCTCAGTTTGAAGGTCCAGGGTAAAAGAAGGGGACCCATCTTGCTTATTCCCATTCTGGGATGTGATTAAAGCCGCGATTCTCTGCTCCAACCCCAATCTGGTTGAGGAAAAACCTCTTCAGTAACAGACAGGGGCTGCAGTGTTGGAAACAGTTACAACACCTGATGGCCCAGATGTCTGATTCTGACCAGCCACCTCAGAACTCTCAGGGGAGGATGCTTTTTTTTTTTTTTTTTTTTTTTTTTTTTTTTTTTTTTTAGAGATGGTTCTAGGATTTTTTTTGAGCTTGAAGGAGTCCCTCTTTAGCCCTTTTTTGGGGTGTTTCTAGCCCCCCCCCCCCCTTCTGACCATAGCTGATGCACAAATGCAGAGGTACTACCAGAAGAAATCACATCCACTGCTTGAGCAATAGTCCAGTAACTGCTACCAACGCTCAGCCTGATGCTATTAGTAAATGTGCCAAGGGAATGCCTGTGTCACCAACCTCTTACATGCCCCTTTTTGCTCATGTCCCTCCAACATCTGCAGCCAGCAAAAATGGAGCTTTTAAACATACTCCCGTGCTGGACGTTGCACGGCCCTAAGCCCCGCCCCTTCCATCACATTACACCCCTGCTCTTTTCAAAAGAGGGTTTTCCCGCGCGAGCCTCCGATCCAACAAGATCGGCGCGTGTGGGGAGGGGATGGCGAGGAGGAGACCTGAGACAAGCTGCTGTGCAGGGGCAGTGAAGAAAAAAAAAAAAAAAAAAAAAAAAAAAAAAAAAGAGAGCAGCATTGCCGATTGTTTTGGCTTCCCACTATCCAGGGAGAGGTGGAGAGCTTTGTCCAGGTGGGGGGTGATTAGTGGAAGAAAATCCACCCCCCCATCTTACCAGAGGTCTGGAGCTGCTCAGCTGAGGGAAGCCTGCTGTTTCTGCTGCACAGCGTGATCTTTGAGGAAAGCATGACAAGGTATGTACTCTATACAGCCCCCAGTGGTAAATCTTAGGCATAACAAAGCAACGCAGTGCCGTATCGAGAAAAAAAAAATGGCCTGTCATTAAGGGGGAAAATCCTACTGGGGCTGAAGTGGTTAATACAGGTGGTGTGTTACAGGCCAGATTACCAGGTGACATCAGAAAAAAAAAAGAGAATGCAGCCACCACATATTAGTAAGCTGCAATATAACATGTTTAATACCACTTTCATTTTAGAATTTCTGCTCTGGAAAAATTGTGCAAAACAATTCTTATAGATATATTTGCCATGTATCCTTTTCAAAAAGGTAGTCAAAAAAGGAGCTTTTGACAGCAACTTATAAAGACGCTATAAAGAAGATTAGCCAACTGGGGTACAATATGTTGCTTGCAAAAGCAGACATTAGCTCTGCATTTAGGTTACTTCCAAGCCACCCAATGTGCTTTAAAGTGGTTCTAAAGCCTAAACATTTTTACCTTAATGCATTCCCTGCACTCAGAGAAAAAGGAGCCAGGAACACCGGCATGAGACTCAAAAAGAGGAGGTTCGGTCTGGCTCTGTGCAATGCTTAGCATTCGCCTCAGTTCTCTCCCATGCACCAGCATCACTAGTGTGCACACCCAGCTGTGACAGCTTGCAGCTTCACAGCCGGGTGCAAGCTGTGCGTCCTAAACAGCCAAGCAGTCTTCTGGTACCTGTGACCTGTCCCAGAAGATGGAGACGAGGAATCGCGAGCAGAAATGGGAGCTGGGTACTTGTCAAAAACTAGGTACCCACTCCACAAAAAAAAACAAAAAAAACAAACACCACACGTGTCCTTAAAACAGAAGTTCCACTTTTAGGTGAAACTCCGCTTTAAGGGTTGTGATTTGTTAGGCATCCCTTTAGTACATGGGGAAAAAAAAAAACAAAAAAAAAAAAAAACAAAAAAAAAAAAAAAACACAAACACAGTTTCGGCCTACTACATGTATTGACTTCCTTGGTATGACTATTGATTCCATCAACATAGCATTTAGACTCCCTGTAGAAAAAAACATTTCTGAAAAATTAAGTGTGGAGAAGTTTTGCAAATTGAAAGTCATTTTGTTATACTGGGAACGTGAAATGCAGTGTAAATAAAAGTATTATGCTTGAAATAAGAGTACAGCTTACTCAGTGGTGTTCCGGCCGAAATTATACTTTTTAAATAAAAATACCCCTATAATACACAAGCTTAATGTATTCTAGTAACGTTAGTCTGTAAACTAAGGTCTGTTTTTTTAGTTTATTGCAGTAGTTTGTTATTTTATAAACTTACAGCAGGCTGTGGCCATCTTAAGTGTGGGCCTCTGAAGACAGACTATTTCTTCCTGGATCTCATCCTTGCAGATCTCACACATGCTCAGTGCAGCACAAGCAGTGTAATAGGTTTCAGGTCAAGTTTTCATAGCAACGGCAGTTTCAGAGGAAGTTGCCACCCCTTCCCAGAAGGCATTGCAAACAGGAAATTATGCGATGGGCAGCGGCCAGGGAGGAGTAAGTGAAAAATGAATACAGCAGATATACAGTAGGTGCTGAGAAAAAAGATTTAAAAATATCCAATTTGTTTACAGTGCACAGTTTAGTGAGGGATGCTGAAGAGTTGTCAAAGTGGGTGGAACTCCACTTTAACCAAACTGTCAAACCATCAAGTGGCTAGCAGCATAGCTGATCACATGTGCAGCACCATGGAAACTGCAGATTCAAAGATGGCAGCTTTCTTAGCTGTAAATAGGGAGGGTTTAGTTCCACTTTAACAGTTTCCTGTCCAAAGCCACCATGACATTCTGTTGGAAAGGGCTGGAATGAAACTGGGCAAAGGGTATTGCCTCGCAGGAACAACCATCTTTCCCAGAACCCCAATGCACAGGCAATTTGAGAGATCAGGCCCAGATTTTCTAACCTCTAAACTGAGATTATGACAGACTGCTGTAAAATCAGAACCCATCCAAACCTCTCCAGAGTGTTCACAGTGTTGGTCTCCTGGAGCAAAGCAGAATGCTCCCAATTTACAAAATAAATTGTCCAGGCACCCCAAAAACAGGGACACCCTGGGTTCTCAGAAGCCTAAAAACCAGGACCTTTCTGAACACTCTAGGACAGGGGTCTCAAACTGGCGGCCCTCCAGCTGTTGCAAAACTACAAGTCCCATCATGCCTCTGCCTGTAACTATCTGCCTTGCAATGCCTCATGGGACTTGTAGTTTCGCAACAGCTGGAGGGCCACCAGTTTGAGACCCCTGCTCAAGGACCATGATGGTGAACCTTGGCACCCCAGATGTTTTGGAACTACATTTCTCATGATGTTCATCTACACTACAGAGTGCATGATGGGAAGTGTAGTTCCAAAACATCTGGGGTGCACTTGTTACCCCAGAAGACTAGACCCTTTGATTCTGCCAGTGCCCCAAAGCCCCACACAAAAAAAAAAAAAAAAAAAAAAAAAAAGTGAGCGACTCCTTTCTGCAACCTGTAGTCACACAATGCTCATCAGCATTCCACTGACTTGTAGTCTACAGCTTACATTGTTCCTGCTTGCATGGGACCCCAAAGATGACTGCCATCAGAGTACTCCACTCGTGACAGTAACGTCTGAACTCCACACATGTAACAAGGCAGTCTAGAGTAAATGCAGGGGGTCCCTGTTCTGCCCAGGAGTTCAGCTAGAGAAGGATAAATGTGAAGACATAAGTGAAAAATGAGAAAGCGGGGTGAAGTACAAGCATGGGGTCCTGTCTTACTGCCAAATGAAATCATTGGGAAGCTAGCCATCTTTTTTTCTCATGATAGGCAGATATAAAAATAAAATTAAGCCCAGATGTAAGCAAAGTACAAACCTTTATTCCATTAACTCCCAACTAATTTTTTTTAACAAAATTTAAAATGTCAAGCTAGAAAAACTTCAAAACACTCTCATATTTCCAGTGGGTCTTCAATGCCTACTAAGAAAAAGCACTGCAAGGGTTAAACCCAGAGGCAAGAGGGCACGATTAATATTTAAACAAAATGCATATTGCGTCGAATTTAAAGTGTTACAAAAAAGTTGTTTTTTTTTTTTAAGAAATTGTCTTAGTCAGAATCACTAAACTCCCCCACATAAAGGTCAACTTCCTCAGTAAAGCCCAGACTCCATTCATTGAAGTGATCTCCAAGAAGGGCCAAGGTGATAGCGCAGTGCAGAAGATTAATGTCCTCGCCCTCACTGAAGTCCTCTTCATAGATTCCAACCAGGTGAGAATATGACTGTGGAAGGACAGACATTAGCACATCAGCTTTTCTACATGGAAAACAGATTTAAAGAAAAAAAAAAAAAAAAAAAAAAGTTTTTAAACACCCGCCCAATGTATTTGAATGGAAAAGATGTACTCAGTGGCCCCTTGTACGAATATAGTGAGTTAAAGCACGGTCATATTTGGTAGCGATTAATACTTTTTTGAAGTAACAACTTGTTCAACGCACTGGTTTTTAGATACAACTTTTCAGGCAGAATATTTTTCAGCTAACACAGCAGCAGTACAACAGATCCATATTTGATTAGTTCCGGGAACAGTTCCACCCCAAATATTTAGGAGTTAGAAAGGCTTGTTAAATCCTAGGGCACCCTTTGGGAATAAAAATAAAAACCACACCCCCCAAACACCCAGTGGAAGTACAGGCAGCACTGAAGCCACAGCCCCTTCAATTCTCCAGCCCTCATTTATATGCATCATTGTTCACTTTATTTGTACATGTATTGTAACTGCTAACCTGCTACTTCCCACAGTCTCCTCTGCTACTGTAGAAGCCTAAGGCCACGATCTCCTGCAGCTGCTTTCCAACTCAGAGAAAACTACTACAGTAGCAGCTAAGGACTTGTGTTCTGTAAAAAGATAATGGTTGGGGGAACAGCTGACATCAGCAGGTACTACATTGGTTTCAGACAAGACTAGTTTAGTAGCTAGCCGTTGTCAACTTGTGTTATAATAAACGCACAGTGCTCCGGAGTCATGTACAAGTCACCAACTGCTACTGTAGAAGTTCTCTAGCTCATAGCTGTTGAATGGAGATGGGTCTGCAAGAGGTCACATACTCAGCCTTCACTTGCACAATTTGAGAAGAGGAAGCATAGGGATATATGGAAAGGAGGGCTACAGATGGGCAAGATCTGTCTGCACTACCTCCTCTTCTCTGCAGTCAGAAGACCATCTCTTGTCAACCATTGTCAGCACTCAGAGGCTAGCTATCTGATACACACCAACATGATAGCCCACAAGGAATGAAGAGACTCCTGAGACCACTACAGAACGACAAAAAGATTAACATATGGACTGGAGTAAGCGGTCCAGGGATGGGAGGACCTTTTCTGTATGGTAGGATAGGATAAGCTAAAAGTAAAATTGGAAAGTTACACGAGAGGCAAGGGATTAGCCCGTGGGCCTCCAGGGATGCTCTGTGCACCTGAACGCCAGAGGCACAAATACACACAGGCAGAAGTATTTTCTGGGGAAGGGGGTGGGCTGGGGTAGAGGAGGAAGAAGCTACCACCATTAGACTTAGGAACCATGCAAAAAACACTGTCAGGTGACGCCTGGACTGGAGAGCTCAAATCCAAGATTGGAGTGCCTTAAGTTTCTCCTGTAGATCAACTCTGGTCTGCATTGTGTCCAGGACTAAACCCAGATACTTCATACAAGGAGTTAATGCCAGCAATTACTGAAGATTCAGTATACAGGACCTTGGAGCCTAGCGTACTTCCAGTAGAGCCGCAGGTTTTTTTTTTGGTACTTGCAGAGCAAGAAGTCTTCGATAGCCTGGGATGAGGTTCCTGTAGGGTCAGAGTAGCCATGGGGACCAGTGCCCCTAGTGCCATCCTGTTCTTTTGGGCCAGACAGTGTACTCTAATCTGTTGCCTATGACAAGCTTACACATTGTGCATATGTGGCCGAAAGACCAGAACAGCATTTCCTCCCATGGGACTAAGGAGGCTTTTTCTTATTACATTTTGGAATAAATTCGTAAACTAAACCCAAGCTTGGATTTGTACAGGTTGGGACACTGTGCAAATTGGACCAATTAGGATATTAGGGGGTCAAGCTTTTACCACCATGCCAAAAAGTGCAATATGCTGCATACATACGGACTTGTGACCCAGTCAGCCACATATACTCACTAGGGAAGAGGCGCTGGCTCGTCTCTGATCTCTCCTCCTCCTGTGCTGGTGACCATGTGGCAATTCATGAAGATATATACATTCAGATTTAAATGGGCATCGTCCGTTACTTTGAAGGAAGAAGCGACAGCGAATCTTCCTGCATGGGAAAAAAAGCCACATTTTAAAAATAAAATTAAAATAAAATTAATATATTTCAAAACACACCCCACACACCTGCAGCACTCATCTAGAAGCAGCATCAGGAGTTAGTCAGGTACTGCGCATGCATATAGTCTGCACTAACTAGAGCAGAGTCGAGATTTCTCCTACATTGCTGAAAGGGGGGGGTGGCTCCATTGCACCCCAAAAGATGGTCTAAAGCAGGGATATGCAATTAGCGGACCTCCAGCTGTTGAAAACTACAAGTCACATCATGCCTCTGCGTGTCATGCTTGTGGCTGTCAGAGTCTTGCTATGCCTCATGGGACTTGTAGTTCTGCAACAGCTGGAGGTCTGCTAATTGCATATCCCTGGTCTAAAGAATAAGGGCACCCCTGGGCTGAATGTTTAAAGTGCTTCCACACCGTAGCCACCCCCCCCCCCCCCCCCCCCCCATGGCTTTAGAATCCACATTCCTGGACCTGTATTGCACATTGCAGCCCACTCAAGGCATTGGCACCATATCCAGTGCATTGAAACATTAATGGTCGGGCCAAGCCTCTGCCAAAATTGTATAGGTTGCTGCAGTAGCCAAGGATGCAGCAGCAATCTTGGGGAAAAAAAAAAAATAAAAAAAGACTCTTGCTAATTATTAGGAATGCGAGTGGAAGAAAGCACCCTTTTGATCTAATACAGCCATGAGTCTTTTTTGGGAAAGATGCAAGTTTTTCACACCTGGATTTGGGGATCCTCTGCCATTCCTCGTTGCAGAGCCTCTCCAGTTCTGTCAGGTTGGATGGTAAACGTTGGTGGACAGCCATTTTTAGGTCTCTCCAGAGATGCTCATTTGGGTTTAAGTCAGGGCTCTGGCTGGGCCATTCAACAGTGACAGAGTTGTTGTGAAGCCACTCCGTTATTTTAGCTGTGTGCTTAGGGTCATTGTCTTGTTGGAAAGTAAACCTTCGGCCCAGTCTGAGGTCCTGAGCACTCTGGAGAAGGTTTTCATCCAGGATATCCCTGTACTTGGCCGCGTTCATCTTTCCCTCGATTGCAACTGAAAAAACACCCCCACAGCATGATGCTGCCACCACCATGCTTCACTGTTGGGACTGTATTGGACAGGTGATGAGCAGTGCCTGGTTTTCTCCACACATACCGCTTAGAATTAAGGCCAAAAAGTTCTATCTTGGTCTCATCAGACCAAAGAATCTTATTTCTCACCATCTTGGAGTCCTTCAGGTGTTTTTTTAGCAAACTCCATGCAGGCTCTCATGTGTCTTGCACGGAGGAGAGGCTTCCGTCCGGCCATTCTGCCATAAAGCCCCGACTGGTGGAGGGCTTCAGTGATGGTTGACTTTCTACAACTCTCTCCCATCTCCCAACTGCATCTCTGGAGCTCAGCCACAGTGATCTTTGGGTTCTTTACCTCTCTCACCAAGGCTCCCCCCCCCCCCCCCCCCCAATAGCTCAGTTTGGCCGGACGGCCAGCTCTAGGACGGGTTCTGGTCGTCCCAAATGTCTTCCATTTAAGGATTATGGAGGTTACTGTGCTCTTAGGAACCTTAAAAATGCAGCAGAATTTTTTGTGTAACCTTGGCCTGATCTGTTTCTTGCCACAATTCTGTCTCTGAGCTCTTCAGGCAGTTCCTTTGACCTCATGATTCTCATTTGCTCTGACATGCACTGTGAGCTGCAAGGTACTATATAGACAGGTGTGTGGCTTTCCTAATCAAGTCCAATCAGTTTAATCAAACACAGCTGGACTTAAATGAAGGTGTAGAACCATCTCAAGGATGATCAGAAGAAATGGACAGCACCTGAGTTAAAATATATGAGTGTCACAGCAAAGGGTCTGAATACTTAGGACCATGCAATATTTCAGTTCTTTTTAATAAATCTGCAAAAAATGTCAACAATTCTGTGATTTTCTGTCCATATGGGGTGCTGTGTACATAAAAAAAACAAAAAAAAAAAAAACCACCACACACCTTTAAATGATTTTAGCAAATGGCTGCAATATAAAAAAGTGAAAAACGTAAGGGGGTCTGAATACTTTCCATCCCCACTGCATAGAAGGTTCAGCATTATAGTGGGCCTGCCATACACAGGACAATGTTCAGCACACAACCACCCCCAAAAAGGCACCTCAAATTTTAGTCCATGGCATTTTGGATGGCACATTGCTAAAAACTTGATTGTCCTTTGCAGGAGTGTTAAAGTTATTAGCCTTGAGATCAACAGATCTTACATACCCAGTCTTTGCTTTAAAATCTTCAATTAATTTTAGTTTCTCATCAGAATCTCCAATCCAGTATTTATGAGGAATAAAGTAACTGGACTTTACACGACACTGTGGGCAGCCTCTGAAATAAAAAGGAAAAACTAAATTTAAGTGCCCTGTATTTAAACATGTAATATTCAGAACAGTATAGTAAAATGAAAGCTGAACTTACTTAATAACCTCATTCTGAAACTCTCTAGTGTTCCTCCAGCGTTTAATACAACTGACACAATAAGCATGGCTGCAGTTGGGCAATATT